>NW_027261070.1:0-130328 GCF_045791955.1 Oncorhynchus clarkii lewisi
TGATTCTCCCAAGTGCATTACTCTTTAATTTGGGAATCCCACTTGACTTGTGTACTCTGATAGCAATAGGTTCGCAACGGGTTCCCTTCCGAGGACGAAAACGACCAAATTCAGGCTTATGTTGGCATGTGGTTGTGGCTTTTGAGCCTTGTAACTCTCGAGGTTAAGCTCGTGCCTGTCTGGTCCTTGAGCATACGGCTAATTTATCACTGTGAAGGAAATGTGGCAATGAGTTCTGGTAGAAGTCCTGTCTGTTGACCGCCCTCTGTAGCCAACCCCACCCAGCAGGTCACACTGAAGCATGTAAGAGCAATACTTAGTCAGGGAATGGAAATAAAAGGAAGTAGCTTAAGCCCACCCACCTTTTCCTTTAGTGGAAACAGTCATGTCGGTGTATGTTGGGTGGTGGCGCCCTCGCTGCTGCCGCTAGTGGAGCTCTAGGGAGTACTGCTGCAGTCAGGAGATTACGTCTGGACTGTTCTAGGGACGACTGGATTCTGTCTGACTCCTTGAGCAGCTGTTGTCAAAGCTAAATGCTATGCTACAAATACTAAATGTACTCAATAACTGTATGTATATTCATGAATAAATTGGTTAAACGTGTTTTGCGTTTGTTCCTTGTCTCTGCAGTGTCTCTTCAACATGAGCTGCTTGATATTTAAACACTGAGCTCTAACATTTGTGTAGCTCATTGAGATGACCAGTTCATTTGTCATATGTACAGACTACAGGTGTAATGTGGACTGATGCTTACAAGTTCTCTATTGAATCTATTAAAAGTCGACTGTTGGTACACACTGGAAACTGAGTGAAGAACCCAGCAGCGTTGCAGTTGACACTCAAACTAGTGCACCTACTACCATAGCCCGCTGAAAGGCAGTTAAATATGTCTTACACATTCACACAATGTCTCAATCTTTTTACCCGTGTCCTCCCCTTAATCTACACTGATTTAAGTGACAATAAGGGATCATAGCTTTTATCTGGTCAGTCTGTCATGGAAAGAGCAGGTGTTAATGTTTCATATACTCTGTATATTGAACAAAAATATAAAAGCAACAATTTCAACCCAGTTCATAGGAAATCAGTAAATTGAAATAGTCATTAGGCCCTAATCTATGGATCTCACATGGCTGGGCAGTGGTGCAGCCATGGGTGGGCCTGGGGGTATTGGACCACCCACTGGTGAGACAATCCGAATGAGTTTTCCCCCACAAAGGGGATTTATTACAGACATAAATACTCCTCAGCACCCCTTTCCCTCAGACGATCCTGCAGGTGAAGAAGCCGGATGTGCAGGTCCTGGGCTGATGTGGTTACACAACGTCTGTGAGGCCAGTTGGACATACTGCCAAATTCTGTAAAACGACGGAGGCGGCTTATGGTAGAGAAATGGACATTCACTTCTCTGGCAACAGCTCTGTTGGACATTCATGCAGTCAGCATGACAATTGCACGCTCCCTCAACTTGAGGCATCTGGCTGTGTGACAGAACTGCACATTTTGGTGGCCTTTTATTGCCCCAGCACAAGGTGCTGATCATGCCGTTTAATCAGCTTCTTGATATGCTACACCTGTCAGGTGGATTTATTTTCTTGGCAAAGGAGAAATGTTCATTAGCAGGGATGTAAACAAATTTGTTCACAACATTTGAGAGAAATCAGCTTTTTGTGAGTATGGAACATTTCTGGGTTATTTTATTTCAGCTCATGAAACATGGGACCAACACTAGATTTTGTGTTTATATTTTTGTTCAGCACAAACACATACACAGTATCTACGGTCTCACCACTGAAATGAAGGGCCAGATGACAGCTCAACGGAAGTGGCCATTTATTGTATTCTCGTAGAGAGGTGAGAGCCAAGCGTTCTACAGATTGTTTTCTCCTGGAGAGGTGAGAGCCAATCGTTCTACAGATTGTATTCTTGTGGAGAGGTGAGAGCCAAGCGTTCTACAGATTGTTTTCTCGTGGAGAGGTGAGAACCAAGCGTTCTACAGATTGTTTTCTTGTGGAGAGGTGAGAGCCAAGCGTTCTACAGATTGTTTTCTCGTGGAGAAGTGAGAGCCAAGCGTTCTACAGATTGTATTCTCGTGGAGAGGTGAGAGCCAAGCGTTCTACAGATTGTTTTCTCGTGGAGAGGTGAGAGCCAAGCGTTCTTCAGATTGTTTTCTCGTGGAGAGGTGAGAGCCAAGCGTTCTACAGATTGTTTTCTCGTGGAGAGGTGAGAGCCAAGCGTTCTACAGATTGTTTTCTCGTGGAGAGGTGAGCCAAGCCAAGCGTTCGTTTACAGATTGTTTTCTCGTGGAGAGATGAGAGCCAAGCGTTCTACAGATTGTTTTCTCGTGGAGAGGATGAGAGCCAAGCGTTCGTTCTACAGATTGTTTTCTCGTGGAGAGGTGAGAGCCAAGCAAGCGTTCTACAGATTGTATTCTCGTGGAGAGATGAGAGCCAAGCGTTCTACAGATTGTTTTCTCGTGGAGAGATGAGAGCCAAGCGTTCTACAGATTGTTTTCTCGTGGAGAGGTGAGAGCCAAGCGTTCTACAGATTGTATTCTCGTGGAGAGATGAGAGCCAAGCGTTCTACAGATTGTTTTCTCGTGGAGAGGTGAGAGCCAAGCGTTCTTCAGATTGTTTTCTCGTGGAGAGGTGAGAGCCAAGCGTTCTACAGATTGTATTCTCGTGGAGAGATGAGAGCCAAGCGTTCTACATATTGTTTTCTCGTAGATAGGTGAGAGCCAAGCGTTCTACAGATTGTATTCCCGTGGAGAGATGAGAGCCAAGCATTCTACAGGTTGTATGAAACATGTCACAAATACATTATGCTACTTCCTGCCTTCAGAAAGTATTCATACCACTTGGCTTATTCCACATGTCCTGTTAGCCTGAATTAAAAGTGGATTAAATAGTTTCTCTCACCCATCTACACAATATCCCATAATGACAAAGTGAAAACATGTTTAGAAATTTTTGCAAATGTATTGAAAATGAAATACAGAAATATTGAATTTACATAAGTATTCACGCTCCTTTGCTATGACATTAAATTGAGCTCAGATGCATCCGATTTCCTTTGATCATCCTTGAGACGTCACTACAACTTGGAGTTCACCTGTGGCCAATTCAATAGTTTGGACATGATTTAGAAAGAAACCTGAAACACACCTGTCTATATAAGGTCCCACAGTTGACAGTACATCAGAGCAGAAACTATACCATGCCGTCCAATGATCTGTCTGTAGATCTGAGATGGAATTGTGATGAGGAATATATCTGGGGAAGAGTATAAAACAATTTCTAGAGTGTTGAATGTTTCCAAGAGGAAAATTGTCTCCATAATTAGGAAATTGAAAAAATATGGAACTACCCAGACTGCCTAGAGCTGGCCGCCCGACCAAACTGAGCAACCGGGCAAGAAGGACCTTGGTCAGGGAGGTGACCAAAAACCCAATGACCACTCTGACAGAGTTCCTTATCTGAGATGGGACAACCTGCCAGAAGGACAACAGTCTCTACAGCACTTCACCAATCTGTGCTTTTTGGGGAGAGTAGCCAGACGGAAGCCACTACTGAGAAAAAGGCACATGACAGCATGCCTGGAGTTTGCAGAAAGGCATGTGAAAGACTGAGATAGTAAGGCAAAAGATTGTGGTCAGATGAGACAAAAATGAAACTCTTTGGCCTAATGCAAACCACTATGTCTATAGAAAACCAGACACAGCTCATCACCCTTCTAACACCATCCCTACTGTGAAGCATGGTGGTGGCAGCATCATGTTATGGGGATGCTTTTCATTGGCAAGTCCTGGGAAACTGGTAAGGATAGAGGGAACAATGAATGGAGCCAAATTCAGGCAAATCATTGATGAGAACCTGCTTGAAACCACCTTAGACTGTGGCAAAGATTTATACTTTCCAACAGGACAGTGACCCCAATCATACAGCCAAAGTAATGCTGGAACGGCTTCAGAACAGGAATGTGAAAGTCCTTGAGTGGCCCAGACTTGTATCCCGTTGAAAATCTGTGGAAAGACTTGAAGATTGCTGTTCAGTGCCACCCCCTATCTAGTTTAAGAGCTTGTGAAAATCTGCAAGGAAGAATGGGAGAAAATCCCCAAATCCAGATGTGCAAGCTGGTACAGACATACCCAAGACAACTGAAATCTGGAATCGCTGCCAAAGGTGCTTCTGCATTACAAAGTATTGACTCGGGGGTGTGAATACTTATGTAAATGCAATTTTTCTGTATTTCATTATTAATAAATGTATCAATTTATTTGCTAAAATTTCTAAAAACATGTTTTCACTTTGTCAATATGGGGTATTGTGTGGAGATGGGTGAGGGAAAAATATAAATTTCATCCATTTTGAATTCAGGCTGTAACACAAAATGTGGAATAAGTCAAGGGCTGAGAACTTTCTGAAGGCATTGTATACTTGACTCAAGAAATTCACTCGCCTTGAGTTCTTAGTTCAATTGTATAGGCCCATTTGATTTCCAAAATACTATCAATATATAATTGATCCTCGCTGCACTGTGCTGGAGAGGCCCTCTGACACATGAGTCCTCTTTCCGCTGGATGTCACTCAGGGGGCGGTCCACAAGCTCGAGAAACCCCAATCAAACTGTGCGTATCAGTCACACCAGCGACCGCTGCCGACGGACTAGTATCAAATACCCTGCACACACATCCACGAGTTCCACAGCACATAGTAACCCACTCACTGCAGTGACCATTTCAGCATCCGATGCCTTTACCTCTACGGGCAAGGAGAAGAAGAAGTGTTTGCATTTGCTGAGGAAATTGGGGCGTTTTCTCAAGATGCTGGAGAACGGCGGCAAGGTGCTGAAAGAGGGGCTTCTGGAGAAGCGAAGCGACGGTTTGCTGCAGCTGTGGAAGAAGAAGCACTGCGTCCTCACGGAGGACGGGGTTCTGCTTCACCCGCCGAAGCAGCACGACCACCCGCACCATTACAACCACCACGGCGGCGGAGACACTGGCAAAGTCAAGGAGCTGCACTTCTCCAACATGAAAACTGTGGACTGCGTCGAGAGGAAAGGGAAATACATCTACTTCACCGTGGTCATGTCGGAGGGCAAGGAGATCGATTTCAGGTGTCCACAGGACGAGGGCTGGAACGCCGAGATAACTTTGCAGATGGTGCAATACAAAAACAGGCAGGCCATCCTGGCGGTGAAGTCTACCAGACAGAAACAGCAGCTCCTCGTTGTTCAGCTCCCGGGACAGAAAATTATTCGGAGCTCTCCAAACGTTGCGTGACCTGCGCCTCGGACATTCGACGTGCGGTAAGACATCCGAGAGAGGTCTTAGCAGGCTTGATTACTAATTACTACTTAGCCGCTTAAGAGTGGAAATCCTCTGCTGGGAAATTGCTTGGATATACATTCCCCGGCAACGTTTGATATTTGACACAAGGCTCAGGATATGAGGCTCACCTACCCCATAAACATGGGTTTACGCACGGCGACGTCGGCAGGGGAAGCTTTGATGCTGTTAAATAACCATGCATTGTTCCAGATGCTTGTAGCCTCCTCAATTACAGTCTATTACATAAAAAATATACTACATTTGCCAATGCAACAAAGAGAGCTTGCAAATATTATAGGTCTTTACTTTTTGCCTAATTACGTTTTAATGTTTTATTATTCACTATTATTAGCCTACAATTTATTATTATTGGTAGGCATATTATGGTCCAGTTACCATCGGCACTTAATTGTGCCTAAAAATAACTAATATTTAATGAAATGGTTTAATATTATATTAATTTTAGAGTAAAGGTTTAAACACTGTCAGTGCTGTCACTGTCTTCTAAACATTCTTTGTAACCATTAGGCTGCGATTACACAGGCAGACCAATTCTCATCTTTTCCCATTAATTGGGCAAAAGATCAGAATAGGGCTGCGTGTTTAAACGCAGCTCAAGAAAGCCAAGCTATTTATGTTCAGGTGTAGCCTACAGAGGTTCCTCTTCTCCTTGTGTCATGCACTGCCACCTCTGAGATCGTCTAATTTATTGTATCCGCAGGTTAATTGGACATTCAGAGGAGGGATCGATGGACTCCGGCTGCATCTGCCCGGCCTCACAAAAGGAGCGTCACACCCCGCAGAAAACATCTCATAATTTAACTGTTGTTCGGTCCCGACAACAGCAGCAGTCTTTTCTCAGTCCTATTTTTCATTAGAGACTCTTTATTTGAGACAGATGGACACTGATGGACAAAGCTTAGGCCTCTGCTACAGCACGAGTGAAAACAGCTGTATTCTAACGGGCGATTCTCTGCCACCCCTTCTTATTTATTAGATTGTGTATATATGTTTTTATCTTAACAGTGTCATTGCCTAATGTACAGTGTGGTTGTTGCTGGAGTTGAAACTGAAAGCTGTGCTTGGAGATTCCGTAGGACAGTGTAATGTTTTGTTATGATTGGACATAAGCCTCAGTATTGTTGTGATCCTGGTGGGATGGTTGATTGTGTTACACCTTTAAGGATGTACCAGAGTCCTTTCCTTTCCCTTCTACTATTTCTAGAGGTGTGAGTAGCACATCCTATTGTAAATCTGTGGCCATGATACACATCCTCATTCTTTTATTGAACCAAAGACTTATACGGTATAGTTGCATTTTCCTCCCAAGTGTAGTTGACTGTAAAAATGGCAGGATGCTTCAATGATGAAGGAGATGTTGACAAATCTTTTATTTGTTTGATTTCTCCATAAATCTCACTTTTTGTGATTATCCTCGTGCCAGATATGGCGCCCATGTTACATTTGCATTACAACTATGGAATATGGTTTGACTTTAGGAAGCAACATGTGTCAACGCTGCATATTCTTTTGGGAGTCTTAAATCTGTACAGATTAGAAACTGCAGTCCTTTTCAGTGGCAACTGATAGAAAGGTATCCTAGTGAGCAAAACTGGTTGAAAATACATCATTTCAATGGCAAAAGTGGTCAAAAGGACTTATTTTCAACCAGTTTTGCCAAGAGCAAGTCATTAGGCTAAAAATTCATCACCATCTTTCCTGAGGAAGCTATGCTGAGACTGACTGTTGAGTTGCCCCCTCACACCACCCCAGGTGTGTCAGGGTTGTCCTCACGTTAACACATGGGTCCTTTTTTTTTACAAAGTTACTGTTATTCAGTTGGGGTTTTATTTTGATGTGAGAGCTATTTTCATACTTCTGAAATATACATTCCATTTCAAATGAACAGCACCTCGTGTGATTTCCTGCTCTGTAGCGCATAGAAACAGCTTGCGGGGTGAAAATGTGCCGTTTAAATCACCAGCAGATGTGTGTTCAATAGCTGTGTGCAGTGTTGCCTGTCTCAACCCTTCAACAGCCAGTGAACTTCTCACCCCTATTTCCTGGGCTAAATCTAGAAGCTGTTGCTGTTCTGAGAATAATATTTCACCGTCAGCCTTCAGACTGAGACAAACTGCCATCCGTGGCGCGACAACACACGTGTCTCCCTGCCTCTCTCGATTAAGCTAACTCATTTATACTACAGGGGGTGAAAAATGTGGATGACAGTGCCATTTCTACTCATCCGCATGACATGTTGGCGGGGGGCTGCCAAAAAGGGAGACGACTCTATAACTGCACCACTCGGCACTTGTGCATGCCCTCTTGACTGCTCAAAGCCACATCAAGCCATGAAGGAGGTGCTAGGCTGGGACACTGTGTAAGACAACCACCATCCACCCTGGAGGCCTCCAGTTGTGACAGGCGTCCTCTGATGGTGTGCTGACACCACCTGAGCACTGTGGCCGTTGGCTGGGCCAGGTGCTGGAGTTCACCGATGATAAAGTCATGTTGACAGACAAGAGAGTGTCGATGGGCCGCTCTTGGTCTCTCACTGCACTTGGTTGGGATTCCACAGTTCCCCTCTATACCACCCTCCTCCCTACTCGGGCAGCTTGGGTAAAATTAAAAAGTCTGGGTAGCAACAAACAGTTGGCTGACTCCAAGCTCTGCTTGTCTACTTGGCTCACCTACCTCTGGCTCAGAGGTGAAGTTTAATCTAGGTACAGATCTAGGATCAGCTTCGCCTCCCCAATCCTAACCGCAAGCATTGGTGGAGAAAATGCCAAACTGACCCAAGATCAGCGTTAAGGGGCAACTTCATCTTACACAGCTCCTCTTCCCACCCAGCTCCAGCCCCATCCACCCACCCCAAGCCCTTCGCCCTTCCCACCCAGCCCCAGCCCCTCTGACCCAGCCCCTCCCACCCAGCCCTTCTCCCCTCTCACCCATCTCCAGCCCCTCTCACCCAGCTCCAGCCCCTCTCACCCAGCTCCAGCCCCTCTCACCCAGCCCCTCCCCCCAGCCCTTCTCCCCTCTCACCCAGCTCCAGCCCCTCTCACCCAGTCCCTCCCCCCAGCCCTTCTCCCCTCTCACCCATCTCCAGCCCCTCTCACCCAGCTCCAGCCCCTCCCCCCAGCCCTTCTCCCCTCTCACCCAGCTCCAGCCCCTCTCACCCAGCTCCAGCCCCTCTCACCCAGCTCCAGCCCCTCCCCCCCAGCCCTTCTCCCCTCTCACCCAGCTCCAGCCCCTCTCACCCAGCTCCAGCCCCTCTCACACAGCCCCTCCCCCAGCCCTTCTGCCCTCTCCCACTCTTCTTCCTCACTTTAATTGGTTTGTTAGGTCTGGAATGTCATTCACATGACTCCCAACAAAGATTGGCGCCTAGATAAATATTGATTGTCATATGAGCTGCAGTGATGTTTTCTGTACACTCAGTACTTAGTTCTTAATAAGGATAATGTAGGTTATTGCAGTGATGTTTTCAATACACTCAGTACTTAGTTCTTAGTAAGGATAATGTAGGTTATTGCAGTGATGTTTTCAGTACACTCAGTACTTAGTTCTTAGTAAGGATAATGTAGGTTATTGCAGTGATGTTTTCGGTACACTCAGTACTTAGTTCTTAATAAGGATAATGTAGGTTATTGCAGTGATGTTTTCAGCACACTCAGTACTTAGTTCTTAATAAGGATAATGTAGGTTATTGCAGTGATGTTTTCAGTACACTCAGTACTTAGTTCTTAATAAGGATAATGTAGGTTATTGCAGTGATGTTTTCAGTACACTCAGTACTTAGTTCTTAGTAAGGATAATGTAGATAATTGCAGTGATGTTTTCAGTACACTCAGTACTTAGTTCTTAGTAAGGATAATGTAGGTTATTGCCAACACTGTTTTTTTAAAGAGCTCTCCTCATTTTTGCACTGATTAAACACATATTGTCTCATTTTATATTTACTTATTGGCAGTGTAAATCTAGCCTTCTCAAGATTCCCTAAAAACCCAATGTGGATCTAAAAAATACAATGTAGAATTTCTGTCCTGTGAATTTCCTTGTGCTCGTTATGACAATACACCGGCTCATCAGTCTAGTGAATGGAACCCAGATTGTTCATGACTTTGTTTTCTCCCTGCTCTTTGAAATGCTCTGCGTAGGTGGAAGGAAGGTAGATACTGTAGATTAGCAACTCTCTTTATCTCTCTCTCTTTATCTCTCTCTCTGTGGCTAGAGAGGCTGAGGGATAGATCACCTTCAGGGGTTTTGTTCGTTATCTTTTCTCTTTGTGTGGATGGTGATACAGGTGTTGAAACAGGAAAGGACTTTGCTAAGCGAATTTCAACCATACAGGAACTCTCACAGTTATATAATGGAGAGAAGCTAATTCAAATGACATATTAGCAGGAAGTTTAGGATGACATATTCTGGTTGCTACACTATTATTTATCATTAACATACCATTATACCATATGTACAGTAATCAATACATGACATTTACTCCAGTCATTTAGCAGACGCTCTTATCCAGAGCCACTTACAGTAGTGAGAGAGGTAGTGAGTCTTCAAGCTGTGTATTATTGTACAGATGGGTCATGTGCATTATTGTACAGATGGGTCATGTGCATTATTGTACAGATGGGTAATGTGCATTAATGTACAGATGGGTCATGTGCATTATTGTACAGATGGGTCATGTGCATTATTGTACAGATGGGTAATGTGCATTAATGTACAGATGGGTAATGTGCATTATTGTACAGATGGGTAATGTGCATTGATGTACAGATGGGTAATGTGCATTGTTGTACAGATGGGTAATGTGCATTATTGTATACGTGTCTTGAATTTCTTTACAAATTCCAGGTGCCTTAGTGGTATAGAGCTGTAATGATAGAAAGTAACTATTGGACAATAAGGTGAGACCAAAGGAGGATATAGGTGAGTTTTACTACAACTACTGCATCCTATATGGAAGATTGACCTGAATGTTAACTAATCATTCTGACACAGTTGACTCTGTGTCATGCAGGTGATGGAAAGTTTCAGCCAATTAATTACAATTAGCCATTGATCAGTGGGCTGCAATGATCATGCTCCCATGAATATTTCTTCCTTGAGGGAGTTGTTCCTAGCCACTGTGCTTCTGGGTCTTTTATTATATATATATATATATATATATATATACACCAATTGTGCACGTTCTCCCACTTAAAAAGATGAGAGAGGCCTGTAATTTTCATCATAGGTACACTTCAACTATGACAGACAAAATTTGAAAATTTGAAAATATCCAGAAAATCACATTTTAGGATTTTGGCATTGTAGGATTTTTAATGAATTTATTTGCAAATTATGGTGGAAAATAAGTATTTTGTCACCTACAAACAAGCAAGATTTCTGTCTCTCACAGACCTGTAACTTCTTCTTTAAGAGGCTCCTCTGTCCTCCACTCATTACCTGTATTAATGGCACCTGTTTGAACTTGTTATCAGTATAAAAGACACCTGTCCACAACCTCAAACAGTCACACTCCAAACTCCACTATGGCCAAGACCAAAGAGCTGTCAAAGGACACCAGAAACAAAATTGTAGACCTGCACCAGGCTGGGAAGACTGAATCTGCAATAGGTAAGCAGCTTGGTTTGAAGAAATCAACTGTGGGAGCAATTATTAGGAAATGGAAGACATACAAGACCACTGATAATCTTCCTCGATCTTGGGCTCCACGCAAGATCTCACCCCGTGGGGTCAAAATTATCACAAGAACGGTGAGCAAAAATCCCAGAACCACACGGGGGGACCTAGTGAATGACCTGCAGAAAGCTGGGACCAAAGTAACAAAGCCTACCATCAGTAACACACTACGCCGCCAGGGACTCAAATCCTGCAGTGCCAGACGTGTCCCCCTGCTTAAGCCAGTACATGTCCAGGCCCGTCTGAAGTTTGCTAGAGAGCATTTGGATGATCCAGAAGAAGATTGGGAGAATGTCATATGGTCAGATGAAACCAAAATATAACTTTTTTTGGTAAAAACTCAACTTGTCGTGTTTGGAGGACAAAGAATGCTGAGTTGCATCCAAAGAACACCATACCCACTGTGAAGCATGGGGGTGGAAACATCATGCTTTGGGGCTGTTTTTCTGCAAAGGGACCAGGACGACTGATCCGTGTAAAGGAAAGAATGAATGGGGCCATGTATCGTGAGATTTTGAGTGAAAACCTCCTTCCATCAGCAAGGACATTGAAGATGAAACATGGCTGGGTCTTTCAGCATGACAATGATCCCAAACACACCGCCCGGGCAACGAAGGAGTGGCTTCGTAAGAAGCATTTCAAGGCCCTGGAGTGGCCTAGCCAGTCTCCAGATCTCAACCCCATAGAAAATCTTTGGAGGGAGTTGAAAGTCCGTGTTGCCCAGCAACATCCCCAAAACATCACTGCTCTAGAGGAGATCTGCACGGAGGAATGGGCCAAAATACCAGCAACAGTGTGTGAAAACCTTGTGAAGACTTACAGAAAACGTTTGACCTCTGTCATTGCCAACAAAGGGTATATAACAAAGTATTGAGATAAACTTTTGTTATTGACCAAATACTTATTTTCCACCATAATTTGCAAATAAATTCATAAAAAATCCTACAATGTGATTTTCTGGATTTTTTTTTCTCATTTTGTCTGTAATAGTTGAAGTGTACCTATGATGAAAATTACAGGCTTCTCTCATCTTTTAAGTGGGAGAACTTGCACAATTGGTGGCTGACTAAATACTTTTTTGCCCCATATATATACATTTGATTGATTGGTCCTTCATCTCATGTCATGGGTTAACTAACAGGGTGAGTAAAAGCTTGTTTAAAAAAAGCCAATGTTTCTCCTCTGCCACCTCAAGGCAGGGTTGTGTTTATTAGTCAACAAACAGAAGAAAGGACTGAAACAGTGAGGGACTACTTGGACTTGTCCAATAAGGAACACTCGTTTTAATTTGTTGCAAAATGTTTTAAAATATTTTTCCGTCATGTGCCCAGATGAACATGACCCAGGATTCCTGAGGAATGTTGGGGTGAACTGAGTTCTTTTGACCCTGTGTCACCCCGCCCCCCCACCCCACCCACCCGGCACCTGTTCCCAGACCACCCAGCAGCAGCAACACTGGAGGTCAATCAGCTCAGCTGTTGCCTCTTTTCACTGATTAGGGCAGGACGCCTGCAATAGGAGCAGGACATAGACTTAGATAGACATCGCATCGTTGTATCTGTCCCTTTTATTGCGTCTAAAACAGGATTTTGGGCACTAAAAAAGTCCTCTATCTATCTCTATGGGGCAGGAATGTCACCTTGACTATACACCGCTGCCCTGACAACTCCATGAAACTCCACAGGATAAGAGACAAAGAGCCAAGAGGATATAGTAGAATTTCTACTCGTCAGCTTATTATCCTTCTCCAATGAAGATGGCTCAGGTTATGTTGTAGGTCATGGGAGATGAGATCCTAATGTGGTTGATGTGGGGCTGCACATCTCTCTCATTTCCATCCTGTGAGCTCTTTAGAATGTAAGATGCATGGTGATAAACACAGTGATGTACAGGATACTGTATTCCCCCATGTTCTGCACTCAACAGTGTCAGTATCACCAGTGATACAAACCATAGCCAAACAAAGCATCAAATGTTGTGTGCAAACATATATACACTACGTGACCAAAATATGTGGACATCTGCTTGTCGAACATCTCATTCCAAAATTGTGGGCATTAATACGGAGTTGGTCCCCCTGAATGTACTGATGTTGGGCGATTAGGCCTGACTCACAGTCCACAGTCCAATTCCTCCGAAAGGTGTTCCATGGGGTTAAGGTCAGGGCTCTGTGCAGGCCAGTCTTGTTCTTCCACTCCGATCTCAACAAACCAGTTCTGTATGCACCTCGCTTTGTGCACGGGGGCATTGTCCTGCCGAAAGAGGAGAGGGCCTTCCCCAAACTGTTGCCACAAAGTTAGAAGCACAGAATCGTCTTGAATGCCATTGAATACTGTAGCGTTAAGATTTCCCTTCACTGGAACTAAGGGGCCTAGCCCGAACCATGAAAAACAGCCCCAGACCATTATTCCTTCTCCCAAAGAACAGTTATTGTGCTGACGTTGCATCTAGAGGCATTTTGGAATTTGGTAGTGAATGTTGCAGCTGAGGACGGACAATTTTTACGCGATCTGCCCTTCAGAACTCGGTGGTCTCGTTCTGTGAACTTGTGTGACCTACCACTTTGCGGTTGAGCCGTTGTTGCTCCTAGACGTTTCCAATTCACAACAACACTTACAGTTAACCGGCGCAGCTCCAGCAGGGCAGAAATTTGACGACTTGACTTGTTGGAGAGGTGGCATCCAATGACGGTGCCACGTTGAAAGTCACTGAGCTCTTCAGTAAGGCCATTCTTCTGCCAAGTTTGTCTATGGAGATTGTATACACCTGTCAGCAACGGTGTGGCTGAAATAGCCGAATCCCTTAATTTGAAAAGGTGTCCACACACATTTGTGTATATATAGTGTAAATATACTGTATGTGTGGCGGCGGCATATTTGTGTGCTCTCTCCAGGCTGTTGTGGAGACCAACAGCCACGGTCGCGTAGGAAAACCTGACAATGTTTGATTTTTTCCTCCTCAAATTTCCATTGTTGTCAGCAAGTAGGAAAGTGGTGATTCAGCAAAGCGGGGACAAATAAGGGTTTATCAGGAGAAGTGCACACACAAACACACACACACACACACACACACACACGGAGGCAGTTGGCGGATTCTGTCTGCTTCTGATTACAGAGGTAGGGTGGCTCAGTTCGTCTGCCAAAGTAAACTTAGCCTCCTCCTCACTTCCCTCACAAGGTCAGTGCTGCACCTGGGAGTGCGCTTCCAACAAACCTATCTCTGATCCAGCTTGTGTCCCAAATGCCACCCTATTCCCTATAAAGTGTGCTGCTTTTGACCGGGGCCCATATGGCTCTAGTGAACAGTAGTGCGCTGTGTAAGGAATAGGGTGCCATTTGGGACGTAATCACTGTCTTTGAACCAAACACTTCCTCTTTTGCTGTCCTTACACTGTAATTATCTTGTCCTGTCATCCATATATCCGTTAAAAACAAGCAAATGAGAAACACAAAGGCAAATTGTGATGGAAATGATGCACTGATGTGTTGAGTGCTTTGGCAACTAACGTTTTAGCTGCGATTTGCATTCAAGGAAAAAGGGACTCGAAGGGTTCACAACACAGTGGAATATAGATTGTGTCACTTCTGGAATCAAACTGCTGACTGTTCCCCGTTAAAGGAAAACTCCACCCCAAAAACAATCTTTTGGTATTTGTTTCATTATTCCATTGTTGATTTAGTCTCAAAATGTGTTGCTTGTCAGCAATCAATTTCAAGATATGTAACCTTCAAAATACAGAAATCATCCCTGTTCGATGCATTTTGCGTTATATGATGCAAAATGAAGCATCATATGATGCTAAACGCATCATACAGGGAGGATTTCTATATTTTGAAGGTTACATATCTTGAAAACCTGATTGCTGACAAGCAACACATTTTGGGATTATGTCAACAATTGAATAATAGTTTTGGGGTGGGATTTTCCTTTAACCTCTAGGGGTCTAAGCTGTTGGGGGAGGGCTTACTATGCTAACATATGGAGTTGTTTTATGATGGTCATACTATGGATCATTTAGCTATTAGATATATATATATATTTTTAGAATATTTATTTTACCCCCAATTTTTTGGTATCCAAATTGGTAGTTACAGTCTTGTCTCATCGCTGCAACTCCCATACGGACTCAGGAGAGGCGAAGGTCGAGAGCTGTGCATCCTCCGAAACACAACCAAGCCGCACTGCTTCTTGACACAATGCCCACTTAGCCCGGAAGCCAGCTATACCAATGTGTCGGAGGAAACACTGTACACCATGTCAGCATGCACTGTGCCGCCATTGAAGTGGCTAGTGCGTGATGGGACAAGGACATCCCTGCTGGCCAAATGCCGCCCACGGGTCTCCCGGCTGTGGCCGGCTGCGACAGAGCCTGGACTCGAACCCAGAATCTTTAGTGGGCCCTGTTCAAAAGTAGTGCACTACATAGGGAATAGGGTGCTATTTGGGACAAACCCTATAACTCGGCACGGCTGACATTTGAAAACTTAAATTATAAATAGTTGTTCCATCCTAAAGCCGGGAGAGTCACACTGTAATTAAAGACACTAAACTTACCCAGGTTGTGTCACAACTGAAAAAATACAGGAATTTAGCATTATTAGTGCACTACTTTTGACCAGGGCCCATAGGGTCAAAAGTAGTGTACTACATAGGGAATAAGGTGCAATTTTGGATGTATACCCAATTAAATGATCCTTGACATTTAAGCCTTCGGAGGGCTTTAATAAACCACTTGAAAACCTGCAAGGGACGGCAGAGTAATCCAGCGCACCTGTGAATTCATGTGGTAAAATCACATCTATCAAGCACACCCACTGACCGAGTAATGACTGTGTCCTCTCAATGGCGTGTATATGGAAATTTGTGCACTTTGCGGGAAAAATTGTGTCTGTGGTGGAAGCAGGAACTGCATGAACTAGATTGTTTATTCACGACTGCCTTTCAAAAAACCTCTCGTGTTTTGCACCTCAATGCTTCATTGTTCCGTCTTTTGGTATGATGGAAATACATCATCAACATCATAGACAGACAGAAGGTTCCCTATGGTAGGATTTCTACTGTTTGTGTGGAAGTATTTGCGCAGCTATAAAATGGATGTCTTTGTGTAATGAACTTGAGAACGTTCTCATGAATAAACTGTACTATCTTTTTGCATAAGCTGAGTCTTTGACTAATTATTATTAAACCCATGGTCTTACAAACCTCGGGGATTGGTCAGAGCTATTGATTGTCAGTTATTGTCATTGGGATTGACAATTCTCATGACAGAGATAGCTGCTATAACTCATAGTGTTGCTACTGACAGTGCGGACAGCAGTCAGGCCAGGCTTGACTGGTTCTCCACATCAACAGATTCTCAGATGATTGACTCTCCCATCTCTGTAGGCCTAAACATCTTGGGAAATACACCTCCACATCTCTCAGCTTCTGGTTGTGAGAGAAAAATGACCTTGAGGAAATAAGAAGGAAATCCTCCAACCAGGATTTCTGGAAAACCTGGAAACGTTGGGGAATTTACCAGAATTGTGCAACCCTATCTATCAGTATGCAAATGTATTTTTGGTTTTATTAGACAGATCAGAAATGAGGACAGGTGGTCAGGTAGGGGAGACAGTTGTAAACTGGCACATAGGGGATTCGAACCCCGCCTTTGGGCATGTGAAGCCCACAGGAGGCTGCTGAGGGGAGGAGGGCTCATAATAATGGCTGGAACAAAGCGAATGGAATGGCATCAAACCCTTGGAAACCATGTTTTATGTATTTGACGCCATTCCATCGATTCCGCTCCAGCCATTACCACGAGCCCATCCTCCCCAATAAGGTGCCACTAACCTCCTGTGGTGTAGCTTGGCTGTGTTGACCACGAAACCAACCTCCAGTACAGTCAGTGCATGTATTGTGATTAGCAACTACGGTTCATAACATTCGGCGACAATATATGAACTTCGACCTTGAACAATACCAGATACTGTATTTGCTGGGAAGTAATCCTACCCCATTGCTGCTAAATCCGCCCTGCTTTTCCTGCATCATCGCTTTCTCCTTTTGCAGACCCCCAAGATAATCGACCCTAATCAGTGTTACAACTTTTGAGCCACAGGACAGGAATTTGAATGAACAGTCTATAAACATTAGGCTGCTATGACTCAGCACAGGAGCGGATGCAACAGTAATTCTGTGGTTTGTCAGTGTATACAGATACATTATGAGTGTATGATAGCGGAATGAGTAATACGTCCCTCCCAATGACATTGTGTCCTGTATTCAGGGTAACACTTAGTGGACAGAGGACAGCCTGAAGCAATGCTTTCTGGTCCCTCTTGCTTTGTTGTTGTCTGCTTCATTTGTGAAAAATACCAAGAAGTGTTATTACTGTTTTATTTATGGGTGGATATTGGTTAGTTCTGGGACTTAAAAGCGATTGTTGCTAAGGCATGCCATCAGGAGGAAGTAGAGTACTAATGTTATTTGGCGTGCTAAGTCGGTAACAGTAAGAAACATTGACACAAACCAGAAACCAACAGGAGTCATGTGGCTTTTTTGTCGGTCATCTGATAAGCTCTCATTTGGGAACAATGAAGGCTTGTCATAAACGGAGGCACAGCACAGAAGGCTTGTCATAAACGGAGGCACAGCACAGAAGGCTTGTCATAAACGGAGGCTCAGCACAGAAGGTTAGCGGCGCTAGCCATGTTTGATATAGCTCTGTATGTGATAGGGTGGGAGATAATGTTGATTGTAGCTAGCCCAGCGGGGATGCTAGTAGCTAGCCTAGCGTGAATGCAGGTTGTCTTGTCCTGAAGGCAGAACTGAGCAATTTCCCCTTGGAAAGGACAGCTGCAATGTCAAAATTGACTATATTGTAAAAATAAATGAAAACATAAATTAGCTTTTGTTTACTTGTTCACACACAAGTGTTTGTGTTTCTCTCTCTAGTTGTCCTTGTATCTCTATAGTTGTCCTTGTTTCTCTCTAGTTGTCCTTGTTTCTCTCTAGTTGTCCTTGTATCTCTCTAGTTGTCCTTGTTTCTCTCTAGTTGTCCTTGTTTCTCTCTAGTTGTCCTTGTATCTCTCTAGTTGTCCTTGTATCTCTCTAGTTGTCCTTGTTTCTCTCTAGTTGTCCTTGTTTTTCTCTCTAGTTGTCCTTGTTTTTCTCTAGTTGTCCTTGTTTTTCTCTATAGTTGTCCTTGTTTCTCTCTAGTTGTCCTTGTTTTTCTCTAGTTGTCCTTGTTTTTCTCTCTAGTTGTCCTTGTTTCTCTCTAGTTGTCCTTGTTTTTCTCTAGTTGTCCTTGTTTTTCTCTCTAGTTGTCCTTGTTTCTCTCGAATTGTCCTTGTTTTTCTCTAGTTGTCCTTGTTTTTCTCTAGTTGTCCTTGTTTCTCTCTAGTTGTCCTTGTTTTTCTCTCTAGTTGTCCTTGTTTTTCTCTAGTTGTCCTTGTTTTTCTCTCTAGTTGTCCTTGTTTTTCTCTAGTTGTCCTTGTTTTTTTCTCTAGTTGTCCTTGTTTTTCTCTCTAGTTGTCCTTGTTTTTCTCTAGTTGTCCTTGTTTTTCTCTCTAGTTGTCCTTGTTTTTCTCTCTAGTTGTCCTTGTTTTTCTCTCTAGTTGTCCTTGTTTTTCTCTCTAGTTGTCCTTGTTTTTCTCTCTAGTTGTCCTTGTTTCTCTCTAGTTGTCCTTAGTTTCCTTGTTTCTCTAGTTGTCCTTGTTTTTCTCTCTAGTTGTCCTTGTTTCTCTCGAATTGTCCTTGTTTTTCTCTAGTTGTCCTTGTTTTTCTCTAGTTGTCCTTGTTTTTCTCTCTAGTTGTCCTTGTTTCTCTCTAGTTGTCCTTGTTTCTCTCTAGTTGTCCTTGTTTCTCTCTAGTTGTCCTTGTTTTTCTCTCTAGCTGTCCTTGTTTCTCTCTAGTTGTCCTTATTTCTCTCTAGTTGTCCTTGTTTTTCTCTAGTTGTCCATTTATCTCTCTAGTTGTCCTTGTTTTTCTCTAGTTGTCCTTGTTTTTCTCTAGTTGTCCTTGTTTTTCTCTCTAGTTGTCCTTGTTTTCCTCTAGTTGTCCTTGGTTTTTTCTCTAGTTGTCCTTGTTTTTCTCTCTAGTTGTCCTTGTTTTTCTCTCTAGTTGTCCTTGTTTTTCTCTCTAGTTGTCCTTGTTTCTCTCTAGTTGTCCTTGTTTTTCTCTCTAGTTGTCCTTGTTTCTCTCTAGTTGTCCTTGTTTTTCTCTAGTTGTCCTTGTTTTTCTCTCTAGTTGTCCTTGTTTCTCTCTAATTGTCCTTGTTTTTCTCTAGTTGTCCTTGTTTTTCTCTAGTTGTCCTTGTTTTTCTCTCTAGTTGTCCTTGTTTCTCTCTAGTTGTCCTTGTTTCTCTCTAGTTGTCATTGTTTCTCTCTAGTTGTCCTTGTTTCTCTCTAGTTGTCCTTGTTTTTCTCTCTAGTTGTCCTTGTTTCTCTCTAGTTGTCCTTGTTTTTCTCTAGTTGTCCATGTATCTCTCTAGTTGTCCTTGTTTTTCTCTAGTTGTCCTTGTTTTTCTCTAGTTGTCCTTGTTTCTCTCTAGTTGTCCTTGTTTTCTCTAGTTGTCCTTGTTTTTCTCTAGTTGTCCTTGTCAGTCTGCCTCTCAAACACACATTGCTACAGTTACCTGTCCATGTGGCAGAGTTTCAAAGTCTCAACATGGTTACATGTCCCCCCCCCCCCCCCCCCACACTGTATTTAGGCCTAGAGGAAGTGGGTGGGAAGTGGGGGTGAAACTTCATCAAAGGGACAAGGGAAGAGTATTTGTCCCCTCGTAACAGCAGTGGCAGACTGAATCCTGGGAGATTATAAGACTGCTCATTGTTAATGAGGGGCCATGGCTCCAGCCTCCACCACCAAACCTTATCATGAGGACCAGCTGTACAAACTGGCACCCTATTCCCTATGTAATGCACTAGATAGGGACAATAGGGTGCCATTTGGGACGGAGGCCAAGCCTCCCTCATAGAGATACATTCAGTCTGCTATTAGCAGGGCTCTAAACAGTGGCCAGGAGGTAGTGAACAGGGTGCCCTTCCTTCCTCTCTTCTTCCTCCCTCCCTTCTCCTCTCTTCTTTGTCGATCCCTTCCTTCCTATCTTCTCTTTCCCTCTGTCCTCCCCTTCTCCTCTCATTTGTCCTCTACTCCCTTGTTTCACTCATCTTCTCTCATCTCCGCACCCCTCTCCTCCTCTCGGTTCTATTCTCTCATCCCCTCCCATCCCCTTCTGTCTTCTTCTCTCGACCCCTCCCACACCCTCCTGTCTTCTCTCAACCCCTCCCATCTCCTCCTGTCTTCTTCTCTCAACCCCTCCCATCCCCTTCTGTCTTCTTCTCTCGACCCCTCCCACCCTCTCCTGTCTTCTTCTCTCAACCCCTCCCATCCCCTTCTGTTTTCTTCTCTCAACCGTTCCCATCTCCTCTAGCTTCTTCTCTCAACCCCTCCCATTCTCTTCTGTCTTCTTCTCTCAACCCCTCCCATCCCCTCTAGCTTCTTCTCTCAACCCCTCCCATCCCTCCTGTCTTCTTCTCTCAACCCCTCCCATCCCCTCTAGCTTCTTCTCTCAACCCCTCCCATCCCCTCTAGCTTCTTCTCTCAACCCCTCCCATCCCCTCTAGCTTCTTCTCTCAACCCTTCCCATACCCTCCTGTCTTCTTCTCTCAACCCCTCCCATACCCTCCTGTCTTCTTCTCTCGACCCCTTCCATCCCCTCTAGCTTCTTCTCTCAACCCCTCCCATCCCCTCTAGCTTCTTCTCTCAACCCCTCCCATACCCTCCTGTCTTCTTCTCTCAACCCCTCCCATACTCTCCTGTCTTCTTCTCTCAACCCCTCCCATCCCTTCCTGTCTTCTTCCCTCAACCCCTCCCATACCCTCCTGTCTTCTTCTCTCAACCCCTCCCATACTCTCCTGTCTTCTTCTCTCGACCCCTCCCATACCCTCCTGTCTTCTTCTCTCGACCCCTCCCATCCCTTCCTGTCTTCTTCCCTCAACCCTTCCCATACCCTCCTGTCTTCTTCCGCTTGCAGCATTGGGGTGAAGGACAATGATCTCATTCACACCGCTTTGGGAAAATGTGTGTGGCACTTCAGAGTGCTGATGGCTGCCCATGTGATACCCAGAGTGAGCCTGCCGGTTGGGGACACAGAGAGAGGGAGGAGGAGGGAGAGGGGGAGAGAGACAGAGAGGGAGGGTGAAAAGGGAAAGAGATGGAGAGATGGCGCTTTGGGATGAGTGGGGGTGAGCAAACAAGAGGGAGAGAAAGTAAATAAGAGAATAGGGAGAGAGGGATATGCCAGAGTAAGAGAGAGGAAGAGAGAGGAAGAGAGAGAGAGATCCTCTCAATGTCACCATGTCCCTGGGTGGGAGCATTTAGTCTCCCTATGTGCCTCTCTCTCTCTCTCTCTCGCTCAGAGAAACCAGGGAGCACGTAATCAGCCTCTCACACACCTCACAGTGCTTTTCGTCACCTGCCGCCACGGCCACTCAAGCGAGGCACCACCGAAGATTTGCGAGCAGAGCTCCAGAGGGCCGCTGAGGGCCAGACCAAACCAGTTAATCACAGAGAGGTATCTCTCTACCGCTCGGTGCTCCATTCAGCCTCCTGTATCCCTCCGAGTTGGGCAGCGGTGGATAAACACTGTGAATGTCTGATCAGAATTCTCCAGGACGCTTTGAAATAGGGCCTTGAAATTCATTATTAATGATTATGTCCCTAGTGCCTCCCGACTTCTGAAGATGCCCTAAATACAGTCATATAGTAACATCGTAAACTCATGGACTGTTTTTTTAGCCGTCTTTCCCAAGTCTTTGAGATGAAGAATGAGACAAAACCCTGACATAACTGACCATGTCATTTCATAGCTGTACTCCATGTTAAATAAAATATCACTGAATCTAGAAGGTCAAAATAGTCCATTGGTTACAGTCTGTCCGAAAGCGCAACAACATTTCACTGTAAAGTGAAACCACCCCAGAACCTTCCTCCACCTGGCGTTTTTGGCAGATCTCGCATCGCGGCGTGCACAGCCCGAACTAATTATTGTTGCCCGTGTTTGTCTTCTTCGTACTGCTCTTTTCATGCTATCCGTTCACTTGTACTTTTCCACAACTGGGCGTTTCTATGGAAACTAAGAGAAAGAAGACAGGGCTAGATTTGACAGAGCGCTGTCAGGCAGCAGCACACAGGGTGGCTAGAGTTTCTCCTGGAGGGAGAGAATACCCATGTGGAGGGAGGGAGGGAGAGGGAAGGCAGGAGGCTGGGAGGGAGAGAGGGAGGGAAGGAGGAGGGAGGTTGGGAGGGAGGGAGAGAGAGAGAGAGAGAGAGAGAGAGAGAGGGAAGTAGGAAGGCTGAGAGGGAGAGGGAGGGAAGTAGGGAGGCTAGGATGGAGGGAGGGAGAGAGAGAGAGGGAAGGAGGGAGGCTGAGAGGGAGGGAGAGAGAGAGAGAGGGAAGGAGAGAGGCTGGGAGGGAGACATACATGGAAATGAATGAGGCATAATAAGCACATGTTTTATCTACATAAAGTCCATATCTCCCACACTGTTGGAAAAGCCTGTATTCAAACCTTAGTGGTACTGTCATTTCATTTTAGATTTATTAATGTGTTTTCCATTTACTCACCATCCAAAGATTTATAAGCATAGGTCTTGAAAGCAATGCAAACAGAGCAAAAGCATTTGTCAAACGAAAATGGAAATAGAAATTCTTATTGGACAATGCTCTTCCATTTTAAACTATTCCTCCCATTTAGTTCCTAATGAACGTGACCTTTGCTCTGCCGGGGGATGTAGGGTCAATCAGATGAGCTGCACATGGCCTGTCTCTCTGTCTCTGTTTCTCTCTCCCTCTCTCTCTCTCTGTGTCTCTGTCTCTCTCTGTCTCTCTCTGTCTCTGTTTCTCTCTCCCTCTCGCTCTCTGTCTCTGTCTCTCTCTGTCGGTCTCTCTGTCTGTCTCTGTCTGTCTCTCTGTCTGTCTCTCTGTCTCTGTTTCTCTCTCCCTCTCGCTCTCTGTGTCTCTGTCTCTCTCTGTCTCTCTTTGTCGGTCTCTCTGTCTGTCTCTCTCGGCTGTTAACCAGTCTCATCCACTCCAGCTTTGACAGTGTGCCATCCCCCAGGACACAGACCAACCCTTTCTCTGAAGTGCTTTAACATGTACAGGAAGAGCAGGGAACATGTGACGTCCTCTGATTAGCGGGCAGCTGTCATGGCGGGGCGCATGTCAGCTCTACCAATTGCATTAGAGAACAAAAACATGGCCGCCACATCTATAAGATCCACTTCCTACCCCGCTGACCTGGTAATTAGGAAATTAAGACTTTAATTTGAACCCTCACTCATGGCCTACCAGCCTCTGGTCATTGGCTCTGTAAATATTAGAGGTTGTGGTACGTGTGTGTATGTGTGTGGCTTGCTTAAGTGTATGTGTGTGTGTGTGTGTGTGTGTGTGTGTGTGTGTGTGTGTGTGTGTGTGTGTGTGTGTGTGTGTGTGTGCAGATTGTATTTGTCCTGCAGCTGTCTGTGGCATCATGTTAACCAGGAGTACGTGTTTGCTTTGTGGATGGGGGCTCGTCTTTGTTTGCGTCCCAAATGGCACCCTGTTCCCTATATAGTGCACTACGTTTTACTTGAGCACCATGGGCCCTGGTCAAAAGTAGTGCACTAAATAAGGAAAAGGGTGCCATTTGGGACGCAACCTTTGAGTGGACCAGAGAGGAAAAGCATATCTGAGAGAAGCATTTGCTGACTACTTTGAGGAAATGACCTGGGGGTAAAGACAAGGTCTGATATCAATTCTCAGTTTGAAATGTCACATGAGTGCAGCTTGATAAATCATAGATAGGATTCTCTACACGCCCGAGGCCAACACAGCTCTTTCTTCTGGGCGCGAAAGACCATTTTAATTCAGACGCTGTATCTTACATAGGGGGATCCCGTAATGTACATAAAGATCTATACCAGTAAGAATTCATATCACAGTCAGATGAAGCATCGTACAAATCTATAATTCACTTTAGTGAAAAATTATAAAGGAACACCATCAAATCAAATGAGCTTGTGACTCAAATGTTCCAGTGTCCATGAGACGACATAACGGCATTTTGACCAGGGCCCCTAGGGACCAGGGACCATAGGGACCAGGGCCCATAGGGAACAGGGTGCCCTTTGGAATGCAGTCTAGTCTGGTGGGACAGAAGGAAAACCTGGGCAGCCGTCTGTACTGTGTCTGTCTGTCTTGTGGAATGGAGGGGGAGGACGGGGTGAGGTCAGTGATAGAGAGGGGTGTTATCATGGGAGGGAAATGGAAAGTCAACATTGGAGAGAGACACTCTCACGCTTATCACTGGGATCAGGGCAGATGGTGGACACTAAGGGGTGTGGCGGGTCTAGGGGCTTGGCCTACTGCTAAGGCTGTGTCTAATGTGTGTGTGTGTGTGTGTGTGTGTGTGTGTGTGTGTGTGTGTGTGTGTGAGAGGGAGAGAGGGAGAGTGGAGAGTGGAGAGTGTATGTGTGTGTCTGTGTGTGTGTACACTTCTTCTGTATGTGTGTGTATACTTTTATCATTATATATCACTATATTGCTCGCACATGTTAGTGTGTTTGTGTGTGTTTATGCAATGTCATGCAGTATCACCCTGTATCAAGTTGTCCCTTCCTCTCCCAGTGACATCAGAGCTCTTTACTGTTCCTGTCATCTCCTGTTTCTCCATGATGATCCAGTAACCCTAACACACACCTCACTGGAACAGTGTTCCTCTCTACCCAGTAACACCAGCCAGGTCACCCAACCTAACACACACCTCACTGGAACAGTGTTCCTCTCTCCCCAGTAACACCAGCCAGGTCACCCACCCTAACACACACCTCACTGGAACAGTGTTCCTCTCTCCCCAGTAACACCAGCCAGGTCACCCACCCTAACACACACCTCACTGGAACAGTGTTCCTCTCTCCCCAGTAACACCAGTCAGGTCACCCACCCTAACACACACCTCACTGGAACAGTGTTCCTCTCTCCCCAGTAACACCAGCCAGGTCACCCACCCTAACACACACCTCACTGGAACAGTGTTCCTCTCTACCCGGTAACACCAGCCAGGTCACCCACCCTAACACACACCTCACTGGAACAGTGTTCCTCTCTCCCCAGTAACACCAGCCAGGTCACCCACCCTAACACACACCTCACTGGAACAGTGTTCCTCTCTCCCCAGTAACACCAGCCAGGTCACCCACCCTAACACACACCTCACTGGAACAGTGTTCCTCTCTCCCCAGTAACACCAGCCAGGTCACCCACCCTAACACACACCTCACTGGAACAGTGTTCCTCTCTCCCCAGTAACACCAGCCAGGTCACCCACCCTAACACACACCTCACTGGAACAGTGTTCCTCTCTCCCCAGTAACACCAGCCAGGTCACCCACCCTAACACACACCTCACTGGAACAGTGTTCCTCTCTCCCCAGTAACACCAGCCAGGTCACCCACCCTAACACACACCTCACTGGAACAGTGTTCCTCTCTCCCCAGTAACACCAGCCAGGTCACCCACCCTAACACACACCTCACTGGAACAGTGTTCCTCTCTCCCCAGTAACACCAGCCAGGTCACCCACCCTAACACACACCTCACTGGAACAGTGTTCCTCTCTCCCCAGTAACACCAGCCAGGTCACCCACCCTAACACACACCTCACTGGAACAGTGTTCCTCTCTCCCCAGTAACACCAGCCAGGTCACCCACCCTAACACACACCTCACTGGAACAGTGTTCCTCTCTCCCCAGTAAC
Organism: Oncorhynchus clarkii lewisi; assembly: GCF_045791955.1. Classification (NCBI taxonomy): domain Eukaryota; kingdom Metazoa; phylum Chordata; class Actinopteri; order Salmoniformes; family Salmonidae; genus Oncorhynchus; species Oncorhynchus clarkii. The sequence goes on from NW_027261070.1 coordinate 25,805, forward strand.
ACCAGCCAGGTCACCCACCCTAACACACACCTCACTGGAACAGTGTTCCTCTCTCCCCAGTAACACCAGCCAGGTCACCCACCCTAACACACACCTCACTGGAACAGTGTTCCTCTCTCCCCAGTAACACCAGCCAGGTCACCCACCCTAACACACACCTCACTGGAACAGTGTTCCTCTCTACCCGGTAACACCAGCCAGGTCACCCACCCTAACACACACCTCACTGGAACAGTGTTCCTCTCTCCCCAGTAACACCAGCCAGGTCACCCACCCTAACACACACCTCACTGGAACAGTGTTCCTCTCTCCCTAGTAACACCAGCCAGGTCACCCACCCTAACACACACCTCACTGGAACAGTGTTCCTCTCTACCCAGTAACACCAGCCAGGTCACCCGTGTTACAAGTCAGTTTTTGACGTTATTCCATGTCTGAGGACGTTGGGAGATGATGTGGAAACCAGCCACTAGGGGCAACAGTGAGCGCTGCTACCTTCAAGTAGGTTTTGGTTTTGCGAGGTCGTTGTGGACGGGGATGGCGGTAAGCATCTACCTCTGGTCCAAAAGGTTGCATGTTTGAATCCAGCGATAGCAGGTTGTTTTTGATATTTTTGTTTTAAGCCTATCCCAAACCTTAACCCTTACCTTAACCATTCGGAGTTAATACCTAACCTTAAGAATTCAGAGTTAAAGTACAGAGTGACCCATTTTGAATGTTATATTGTTTTTGTGCATCTCTGAGCGATTTTCTATCGATTCCCCGGGTCTTTTCATGTGTATCTGAGCTGTTCAAGCAACGTAGCACCGTGATAACGCTGCTCTGCACTGGAAGTTCATAGGAGGAAGACTTTTAGATTGCAAAAAACATCTGTCATTCATGTCACATTTCAACACTGGCCTTGTCATAACGCGGGAGGTTGTCTTTTCTCCAATGAGCCATTCATCATATTTTTGCAATATTCCTACCTTGAGAAATGTGTCATTTAACAGAAGGTCTAACACAGTTCTTCTATTTGTCTGCCTCTTCAGTCCAGGGTGCATGGTGCTGTTGTGAATGACTCCACTGTGAGGAACATTGATCTGCAGGTCGAACATGGTGAGATTATGGACTAAATTGATAGTGCAGTTTGTTTAGGTGATTTTTACCGCATATTGATCTCACATATTAGTGTTATTAATGTTATTAGTGTTACTCTGTAAATTATAGGAATGAGTGGTTTTGGGTGGATCTTTCCTTTAAATTCCTAAACTTAGCCCTAACATGAAACTTTCTGAGTAAATGCCTTATCTTAACCTTAAACACTTGACGTTTGGAATAACTTTGAAATTTGAGGTTTGAGAAACATGGATGGACGTCTAATTTTGACATGCGACTGTGAGAGCTTGGTGCAGCAACACACCCCACTAGAACAATGTTCCACACACATAAGTTCAGCCTCAGTTAACGTCATCACATTGTATTCCTGTCCGGATGATAGTCTGTTAACTGCTTTCTAATGTAATCAACCACAAAGTCCCACTGTTTCTTGGAATATGACTATTGCACTGACCACATCCTCCTCTACTCACTGACAGCCCTTTGGTTGGGTCATAGCAGTGGGTAACTTTATTGGCACTGTGTCACCGTGACACACACACACACACACACACACACACACACACACTGAAAGTAAGTTAAGTTAATAACACTTTATTACTTGATCAGCTTGCATGCCATGTTTTATGATCATAACTGAATGAGTCGGCTGCTCTCTGAAACTCCATCTAGCCCAGTGTTTCACCATTCCTCTGTGTGTCCATCACCAGTGTTTCACCATTCCTCTGTCTGTCCATCACCAGTGTTTCACCATTCCTCTGTGTCTGTCCATCACCAGTGTTTCACCATTCCTCTCTGTCTGTCCATCACCAGTGTTTCACCATTCCTCTGTGTCTGTCCATCACCAGTGTTTCACCATTCCTCTGTCTGTCCATCACCAGTGTTTCACCATTCCTCTGTCTGTCCATCACCAGTGTTTCACCATTCCTCTGTGTCCATCACCAGTGTTTCACCATTCCTCTGTCTGTCCATCACCAGTGTTTCACCATTCCTCTGTGTCTGTCCATCACCAGTGTTTCACCATTCCTCTGTGTGTCCATCACCAGTGTTTCACCATTCCTCTGTGTCTGTCCATCACCAGTGTTTCACCATTCCTCTGTGTCTGTCCATCACCAGTGTTTCACCATTCCTCTGTGTCTGTCCATCACCAGTGTTTCACCATTCCTCTGTGTCTGTCCATCACCAATGTTTTTCCATTTGTCAAACCTTTCCTTATTAAAAACAGGACTGACTTCTGATAACAGGGAAGTGACGTTGTTTCTTGTCAAAGACTACACACGCTTACACACACTCACACACACCACACACACACACACACTCACACACACACACTCACACACACACACACACACACACAACTACACACACACACACACACACACACACACACACACACACACACACACACACACACACACACACACACACACACACACACACACGTTTACACACACTTACACACACTCACACACACACACACACACACGTTTACACACACTTACACACGTTTACACACACTCACACACACACACACACACACACACACACACACACACACACACACACACACACACACACACACACACACACACACACACACACACACGTTTACACACACTTACACACACTCACACACACACACACACACACGTTTACACACACTTACACACGTTTACACACACTCACACACACACACACACACACACACACACACACACACACACACACACACACACACACACACACACACACACACACACACCACACACTTACACACACACACGCACCACACACACAAGCAGACACACACACACGCACCACACACGCAGTCACGCACACACGTCTTTTGTTGAGACAGATGCAGAGCCCCAGCCACCAGAAGCCTGTGTATCTGAGCGTGGTGTCTGGGGCCCAGATGTTTTATGACTGGAGCTGACAGTAACTGTCAACATGCGGCGTTCCTGCTCACTGAGACACAGACACAGGCTGTAATAAAACAGCCCCAGGAGGCTCTGCTCTGCTTTTTAACCCTTTAGCGCCAGTAGGTGACAACAACATCAGGACCAGTCTATGTGTTTGTAAAGGTCAATAAACCAGACTGGGGGGAAGGTTAACAGAGATGGACTTGATCTTGAATGACTCTTTTGATGTGTGCCTATTAATTATTTATTTCCCCTTATTTTAGCAGGTAGGTTGACTGAGAACGTGTTCTCTTTAACAGTGAGGTATGAGTTTGAGGGACTTGCAGATGCAGCGTTAAAACCCTGATCAGACCTTGGACTGGCGTCTGAGGAGCAGGTGCATGGTGCAGATGAATTGAAGCCAGGTACAGAGCTTTGTAGTAGGACAGCCTGTTGATATCAGAGTTGAGGAGCCAGTCACCTTGTTTTTCTATTGACACAGGCTGTGTTGGAGAGTGGGTGACATTTCGTGGCTGAGGAAAGACAGGTAAGTAGACAGACTGATGGACAGACAGGCAGACAGACAGGCAGGCAGGTAGACACACAGGTATGCAGACAGGCAGGTAGGCAGTCAGGCAGAAACACAGGCAGTCAGACAGGTAGACAGACAAGACAGGCAGATAGACAGGTAGGTAGGTAGAAAGACAGACATGCAGACAGACAGATAGGCAGGCAGGCAGATAGATAGACAGGTAGGTAGGTAGAAAGACAGAAATGCAGACAGACAGACAGGCAGACAGACAGACAAGACAGACAGACAGACAGACAGACAGACAGACAGACAGAGACAGACAGACAGACAGACAGACAGACAGACAGACAGACAGACAGACAGACAGACAGACAGACAGACAGACAGACAGACAGACAGACAGAGATAGTTACACACACACTGGTTCATACATTTTTCTTATTTACTTTCTACCCTGATTTCTTGCTCTAGCTGCTAACTATGTGTTTTAGCCAATTGGGACTTGAGCTACTTGTTGCCCAAAGGACGCTAGAACGAAAACAGAACTGTGACTTTGTCCCCAAACCCCATCCACAATGCAACAGGGCCTTGACACAGCAAGCGTAGGATTTGAGGCGACAGTCTCTATTTCTTCTTTTAGAGCTATCTTGATGTTCCTGCTTCGGCTCCTCCTCACTGCCATCCCCCCTGAACTGTTGCCACTGTTTGCGTCTGAAATGGCACCCTATTCCTTAGAATGTGCACTACTTATGACCAGAGGCCTTGAGTCCTATTGGTCCTGGTTGAAAGTAGTGCACTATAAAGGGAATAGGATGCCATTTGGGACGAAGCCACTGTCTTTCAGCTCTCTGAGCTAGAGCACTGAACAGACAATCTATTGAATTAATGGGACAATAGCATTAATTGATCTCCCACGCGTTATTACAGTGTGTTGTGTGTATTTTCCGAGGCTGTTGTCTTCGCTGATAAATTATGTTGTCAACCAGATAATTAAAAAGTGCTCAGAGGATGACACATAGGAGATTAAATGGCCTTTGACACAATGGGAGCTCTCTCAATTCTGAACAGTTCACATTGTCTTCAATGTCACCTCTGTGATGACCTCTGTGATGACTGTAGGTCTACATAGACTTTAGGGGATATGATGAGTTTCCTTTTTTGGACAGGCACGTGCAGAGGACTCCTATTTCACCAACCACTTTGACATGGGCTGTATCTCGATACTCTAGAAATCAAATTTGATTGGTCACAAACACATATTTAGAAGATGTTATTACGGGTGTAGCAAAATGCTTGTTAAAAGAAATGGCTAAGAAGCAGAACTGCTATCTTACAATTTATAAAAAAAATCTATATTTTTAAAATAAATAAATAAAGCAATACATTAAAAAAATTAAAATAAAACATGGCTCATAGCGTGGTGCCTCTCTTGTTTCCTTCATGCCACTGATAGGTGAAAGGACTGGACAGATGGATTTCCACCATGGGGCTTTCACCTGTCATGTCCCGTCAGATCACTGGAGGAAAAGAAAAGTGATGTTAGACTATTGAGACACGTCCCAGGCCTTGTGGAAGGGAAATGGCTTGAGCTATTGAGAGGGTGCGTCCTGATAACATCTAATTTGTCCTGAAGTGTATACTCATTCACTGCTTCTTACAAATCTGAAACAAGTGCACACTTTGGGAGGAAGGGGAGATAATTGGGACAGCCATGCAGATAAAAGGTGCCTCTAGAATGTTCTGTGTACCTAGAACATTCTGTGTATCTATAATGTTATGTGCTTCAAGAATGCTCTGTGTATCTAGAACGTTCTGTGCTTCTAGAACGTTCTGTGCTTCTAGAACGTTCTGTGTATCTACAATGTTATGTGCTTCTAGACGTTCTGTGCTTCTAGACGTTCTGTGCTTCTAGAATGTTATGTCCTTCTAGAACGTTGTGTGCTTCTAGAACGTTGTGTTCTTCTAGAACGTTGTGTGCTTCTAGAATGTTGTGTGCTTCTAGAACGTTCTGTGTATCTACAATGTTATGTGCTTCTAGAATGTTGTGTGCTTCTAGAACGTTGTGTGCTTCTAGAACGTTGTGTGCTTCTAGAACGTTGTGTGCTTCTAGAATGTTGTGTGCTTCTAGAATGTTGTGTGTATCTACAATGTTATGTTCTTCTAGACGTTCTGTGTATCTAGAATGTTATGTTCTTCTAGAAAGTTCTGTGCTTCTAGAATGTCATGTACTTCTAGAATGTCATGTGCTTGGGGGAAGAAAGAGCTGTACTAACTTCTATATTGCTCAGGCAGAGCAGGTAAGTGAGGGTTCAGTGGAGAGACAGAGACCGGGAGAGACACGGATGCCAAGAATGTGCGATGTGGCCCATGAATACTAAACACGGATGAGAAGGTAATTACCATTTCCTTAGCTTTAGCGGCTGAAGCTAAGGGCTAGCAGTGGAGGTCCACAGGGATTGCTCTCAAAGTTCTAATGAAGTCCGTGGCTGTATCCCGAATGGCACCCAGGTCAAAAGTAGTGCACTAAATCGTGACTCGGGTGCCATTTGGGATGCAGACCAAACACTTCAATGCCCAGATAATGGAAAAGACGAGAACAGCAGCGGGCCATGTAGTGATTCGCTTCTTCATTGGTACGTGGCTAACAATGTCTCAAGATTCTGTACAGATATAGTCTAAGAATGCTGCCGTAAGGTGAGTACATGGCAGTCTGGTGCCAGTTCCTACGGTCATTATCACGTTTGGTATATGACCACAGAATTAGCACGCACAAACTGATCTGGGACCAGGGTAATGGCAAGTTTTAAGTGTGAGTCAGTCAGTTGATAATTCTTCACCTCAACACCAAAGTGATTTGGAACTGAATCATACTTTACACATGGACACCCAGCTCCATGAGCATCAGTGATGTCATTAGATAAGGCGAGGTAAAATGGACCAGATCAGTTGTTCTGACTGGGTGCTCTGCTCGTCTCCCCTTCTCCCTTTTCCAGTGCTTGAAGCCACACCCCTGTGGAAGAAGATAACATTGCCGTAGAGTTAGAACAGTGTATTTAAGTGTTACTCCACCATGATACAGTAATATAAAATATCTATATTGTGGACCACTCACATTGAGTTTTGAGAAAACAATCATGGCCAAACATGGTACAGGCGTCAGCTATAATACATAACATCATCTATACTCCAGTGGAGGCTGCTGAGGGGAAGATGGCTCATAGTAATGGCTGGAATGGAGTCAATGGAATGGGATCAACCACATGGAAACCAGGTTTGATACCATTCCATTGACTCCATTCCAGCCATTATTATGAGCCGACCTGCCCGCAACAGCCTCCACTGGTATACACACACGCATGCATAAATCAAAAAATATTGATATAATATGTATAATATATGCACAATAACAAAGACAGGCACATTACATCATAGCTCATCTCATACTTTACCCTCGTTGTGTCCCAAATGGCACCCTATTCCCTACATAGTGCCCTAATTTTGATCAGAAGCCTATGACCCCTGGTCAAAAGTAGTGCACTACATAGGCAAAAAGGGTGCCATTTGGGACGTATACTGACAGTCTCCGTTCAATCCGTCGTCAGGCGCTGTTGCTGGTGAGCCGTGCTTGAGACGAGAGGGTTTGCTCATTCTCTCTCCCTCCACCCAGGGGACCTGCTCAAGTGTATTTCAAGTTTTTATTTTACACTAGACTTATTTCTCTTGACAAAATCTTCTATTATCCATGGTGATCAACAGTTTTAGCCACCTTTCTTTCTTTCTTTCTTTCTTTCTTTCTTTCTTTCTTTCTTTCTTTTTTCCTTCCTATCATTTTTGTTTCATAATCAGCTCCAAAGAGGCCTTGTCAGCTATAAAACCCTTAAGGGTTCCCCTTGTCAGACCATGCAAAAGCAACATGCTATAATGTAGCATCAACAGGACGATGCATGATGAGAATCGTACGAGAGCTTTGGGAGGTGGATGGAGTGCACTGTATGAGGTGTTTGTTAATGGCTGCCTCATACAGTGCACTCCATCCACCTCCCAAAGCTCTCGTAGGATTCTCATGCATCGTCCGTTTGGTGCGTGCAGGGATAAAGCCTTCGATGAGTCACCCAATCATTTCTCCTCTGTCGCTGTTTACAAGCTATCTCCTTCACACCTAGTCCTAACAGGCCTGGGGTTTAGAGGACTGTCAGTTTCCCGCTGAGGTGTGTGTGTGTGTAGTGTGTATTGTACAGTATATGTGTGTGTGTGTAGTGTGTATTATACAGTATATGTGTGTGTGTATAGAGTGTATTATACAGTATATGTGTGTGTGTATAGAGTGTAGTGTGTCTGTGCGTACCCTCAGGTGAAGCCTGAGAGTGAGTTGTATGAGGGTGTGTGTGTTTATATTTGATTATGAGTTTGGGACTGGGGCTGACTCTTTAGGGGGTGTGTCTGTGTGTGTGTGCGCATGTTTGTGTCTGTTTAGCGGGGGAAGAGAGGCGAGGAAGGAATCCATTTGGATGGGATCAGCATATTGATTGTGGATACAGGTTCTGGAGCACCGGACTGCCTCCACAGCACTCTGATCAACATGGAAATCCCTCCAACATCCCATGCATACCAATGACCTCCCCCTCACTGTGCTCAGCTCTACCAGTGGGCTCCAGGAGATTGATGGACAACACTGTGGATACAGCAGATGACTCTGCAAATAATTTGTTTAACGCTTTGTTAAACCCTTTAGCTTTGATGTTGTTGATGGTTGTTGTTGGGTGGGCATTTGAGCAGAGATGTAATGTCGAGGGTCCACACTCATTTACACAGAGATGTAATGTCGAGGGTCCCCACTCATTTACACAGAGGTGTAATGTCAAGGGTCCACACTCATTTAAACAGAGATGTAATGTCGAGGGTCCACACTCATTTACACAGAGGTGTAATGTCGAGGGCCCACACTCATTTACACAGAGATGTAATGTCGAGGGTCCACACTCATTTTCACAGAGGTGTAATGTCGAGGGCCCACACTCATTTACACAGAGATGTAATGTCGAGGGTCCACACTCATTTACACAGAGATGTAATGTCGAGGGTCCACACTCATTTACACAGAGATGTAATGTCGAGGGTCCACACTCATTTACACAGAGGTGTAACGTCTGATAAAGTCATCTGATCATTTTGCTCATGTCAGAATCTGTGAGGTCATCCATTTCTTGCATAATTTATCTTCTGCCCACTTTAATATTTTAGCTGGCTTCAATTATTTCATTGCTAGGCAATTAAGAATGCTCTGACTGGTATGGGCTGCCTCCCAAATGGAACCCTTTTCCGTATATAGTGCACTTATTTTGACACAGCCAATGGGCTCTAAACAAAAGTAGTGCACTATGTAGGGAATAGGGTGTCGTTTGGGATGCCGACATGGCAAGGTGAGCTACGAATATAAAAACTGCTCCAGTTCATGATTTCCTGTTGATGCCCCAGAGATTAAATTTTCAAATGAGGAATGTCAATATATGTCCCAGACGATTAGTGAAAAAGTGAGAATTGACGCTTGCTGTTCACCGTAGTGATGTTGGTACACAGGGCTGTAGCCTTGAAGATTCTTACTGTGTATGTGACAGATGGAGTCACAGATGTAGAATGTGTGTGTGTCTGTACGCTCACTTGTTCTCACATGCTAGTGTGTGTGTGCGCGTGAATGATCACCTCTACATACCCCCAACTGCATGGCTGGTTATATCCCTTCACACCCCCCCACCCCCCACCCCAACACACACACACACACACACAACCTAGTCCACCGGCTTCTCTTGTCTCTGCACATTTTTACATTAGCATTTTTAATCCACATCCACATGGCACCAGCTGCATCTGCAAACACAAATTCTCTGAACGGGTATCTTTTCAATCTTTTTTTCTCCACAGAGAGTTACATGCATCCAATCTGTTGTTTGTGTTGATAACTTCACTGCTGTTCCCAATTAGGCAGTGTTAGCTTGTGGCTAATGAATTAGCATTTCAACACCAAACAGGATCTTTCAGTTGTAATTGTTCGGGGTCCGCAGGATCCTCAGTTGCCTCAGATTGAGATCTGCAGCGTTTAACGGCGATAAATAATTGAGCTGGTGTGAACTGGGTTGTTTACATAGTCCCCAGACACCACAATTAATTGTTTTCCTTCTGTTTGTGTTTGGAATAACCTTCCAAACCTGCAGTATATTCAGCAGGAAATGCTGCTGGAGACAGAAATAGAATGAATAGTGCTGACATGATTCCCTATCTATTCCACACCATACATTTCTATTCTATATAAATGTTCTGTAATGTAATAGACCCCCGATTCATTTGCGTTTCATTTGGCAAGCAGGAAGCACTAAACTACAAAGGGGCCAAAACTGTCTGTATAGTGGTCATACTGCAGTCAGCAGCAAGGTCAAGCCCATTGCTGCTCTCCATAGGTGTGTGATACAGGGCCATTATTCCTGAGGTAGGGAACAAAGGGTACAGAGTCACATATTCCCTCTCAAATGTCCATGATTTAGTGGTTGTCCTCAGGCAGGCTAGTAATCATTTGAACAGATGGCTGCTGCTGGTCTCGCTACCTTTCCAGAGCCTGCTAGAGTACGACAACACCGCACTCCATCCAGCCACCAAGCCTCCATTTGCCACCACAGCTGCCACAGCCGGGCGTTCAACGGCAATAAGAGGCTCTTTGTACGGCAGTTTGTATCCAAGCTGCTCTGACACCGATATAATTCTCTTTCAGGGGTGGAAGTGGCTGCTTTTATGAGCAACTGGTTGCGGATGTCAGTTTTATGGTTCCAGTGTATAGGGTGGCGCGTCTTATGAAATCTTGCCGGTGCCGGCCTGAAAACCGGAAGGTTTGGCGTTAAGCTGGAAAGCGATCCATCAGATTCACTGAGCGATGTACAATAGGTCCCCCCTTCGCTGAGCGCAGAGGTCATACTGTAGCCCTGGGGGGGGGGGGGGGGTGTTGTGGGTGTCACAGCGATGGTGATCCTGTGTGGACACGAGGGTGCTCTGTCCCCTTTCAGCAACATAGTTTTTCAAATTACTAGTTTGATCTCTTATACCTCTAGGTGCTATAATCGGGCACTATGCCGGTTTTGACGTCAGACTCTGGCATTTGTGACCCCAAGGACTGTGTGAGTTCAACACTACTGGATAATAACACCGCACGCCCTCAATAGGCCCTTGTTGAAAATGGCCTCGAGGTACCGAGAGCTTAGCAATCTACAGAACAGATTTAAGGCCTCTGTTGGCATATAAACAAGATAACGTGTGCTACAGACGTGATCTACAGTAATTGTTAACAAGTCTAAGATTCACTTTTTTCCTGCATAGGGAACAAATGCTATATTAATAACTGAAAAGGAACATAATTAACTAATACTTCACTTGAAAGTCACTAGTTTTTTCCCTTCTTTTTGTTTCGCCCTTTGGATATTACAGATCTGTTTGATAATCTGAGCCAAAGTCGTGTGTTTTCTTGGATAAATGGCAATAATCATAAGCACATCATGGGTAAGACTATTCAGCCCCTGGTGATAATTAAACAGAGCCAATGAAATACAGTTTGGCTCAGTCAGAGACACTACAGTATTTTGGAAAATATGACCCAATGAATTGACATTTTCTTACCACACTTGGTGAACAGAGCAGCCAATCACAGCAGAAATACGGTAACTCAATGATGAACCGAAATATTACAATAAACACATTTTTGTCCTCACATTTTGTGATTTATGATATGCAACTTCTCTTTGCTCATGCAGAGCAAGTAGACTGACTGAATCCCATGATGCTGGAGGAGTGTTGAGTGCCTTTATATAACAGAATGGGGGCCCGTGTACAGTATATGCAGTGCTCTTGATTCACTGTAATTGACTATAATTTCAGTGATCTCCATGCATCAGTATCTCAGACATCATTATTTATTTACAATATAGAAGAAATACATTGGAAATCTTTGTATTGTCTAGTCATTTGCTATGAGGATAATGATGATAATTATAATAGTCATTTGTACAGTTATTTTCACACATTTCAACCCGCTTCACAACAAAAAATGTAGAACAGACAGACCAGAGGTGAAGATATTATATAGTGAAAATGAAATCAATTAAAATGGACTAGATTACCAGCCATTCATATCTCTGTACTGTCTTTGTCGAACTCTGTGCCAATTAATATGCTCGGCTCTTTCTACAGATTGAAAGTCGGTTCATCGGCCCCTTTCCCCAGACATCCCGCCACTCTCGGTTTAATTATAACCTCTTTTGATGTCCGCACAATAAAGTTGGGCAAAGCCTAGATCTCATTCATGCCTCTCTCAGGGGGAAAGATGATCTTCTTTATTCCCTTCTCCTGATGCTCTGACATCCCTTTCAATTTGCATTTCTGCTGGGGATGGGAGGCGCGTTGCAGAGAGGTGTTACACTGGGGCTGTTCCCCGGACCCACAGTCCCTTTATGCAGGTGACGGCAGTTCCTTCACGGACCCCTGATCTCACCCACCCTCTGTTCACCGCCAGGCTTCCATACACGTGTCGCCTGCATCGGCGCGTGAAATTGTGAAATTTCTAAGGACTTTTTTTATTTTGTATAATGGTTTCCCCTGGAAGAGAGATTATAGCCGGAGCGTGTTTGATTGAGAGCTGGGGGAAAGGGAAGTGCAAAGAGCTGTGGCGGCCATTTTTCAATTTCCAAAACCCACACGTCCAAATTCGCTGAGCAAAGACTGTAAATCATGTTGGATATCCAGCAATACCTCTCCTGCGCTACCTAGTGTAGCAGGTCTTTGGGGATGGCTATGTTGACTTCCAACTAGAGAAGCTAGAGATTTTCATCAGTACAGTAATGTGAACCGTTAAAATAATTGTTTGGGATACTGGTTCATGCAGCACTTGTGAATTCACCGTCCCTATGAGAAGAATTCTAACCTATTGAGCCTTAGTATTCAGTATAAGCAGTGCCGTTTTAGTCTGGAACAACCCTTGCTCTGCAAATACAACATGTTGATGAAAGCAAAGACAGACAGGCATGCAACCTAGCACAGTATATTCATGCAACCTAGCACAGTATATTCATGCAACCTAGCACAGTATATTCATTGTATACAGAAAGCTATATAGTGCCTTCAAAAAGGGACTTGTTCTACATTTTGGTACGGTACAGCCTTATTCTGAAATGGATTTCTTTTTAAAGTCCTCAGCAATCTACACACAATATCCCATAATTACAAATCGAAAACAGGTTTTTAGAAAAGTTTGCAAATGTATTAAAGATAAAGAACAGTAATACCTTATTGACATAACTATTCAGACCCTTTGCTATGAGTCTCGAAATTGAGCTCAGGTTCATCCTGTTTCCATTGATCATCCTTGAGATGTTTCTACAACTTGATTGGAGTCCACCTGTGGTGAATTAAGTTGATTGGACATGATTTGGAAAGGCACATAAATCAAATCAAATTTTATTTGTCACATGGTTAGCAGATGTTAATGCGAGTGTAGCGAAATGTTTGTGCTTCTAGTTCCGACCACTCAGTAATATCTAACAAGTAATCTAACAATTTCACAACAACGACCTTATACACACAAGTGCAAAGGAATTAATAAGAATATATACATAAAAATATATATGGATGAGTGATGGCCGAATGGCATAGGCAAGATACAGTAGATGGTATAGAGTACAGTGTATACATATGAGATGAGTAATGTAGGGTATGTAAACATTATATAAAGTGGCATAGTTTAAAGTGACTAGTGATACATTTATTACATACATTTTTCCATTATTAAAGTGGCTGGAGTTGAGTCAGTGTGTTGGCAGCAGCCACTCAATGTTAGTGGTGGCTGTTTAACAGTCTGATGGCCTTGAGATAGAAGCGGTTTTTCAGTGTCTCGGTCCCAGCTTTGATGCACCTGTACTGACCTCGCCTTCTGGATGATAGCGGGGTGAACAGGCAGTGGCTCGGGTGGTTACTGTCCTTGATGATCTTTTTGGCCTTCCTGTGACATCGGGTGGTGTAGGTGTCCTGGAGAGCAGGTAGTTTGCCCCCGATGATGCGTTGTGCAGACCTCACTACCCTCAGGAGAGCCTTACGGTTGTGGGCGGAGCAGTTGCCTTACCAGGTGGTGATACAGCCCAACAGGATGCTCTCGATTGTGCATCTGTAAAAGTTTGTGAGTGATTTTGGTGACAAGCTGAATTTCTTCAGCCTCCTGAGGTTGAAGAGGCGCTGTTTGAGTCTGCCGATAAGAATACGGTGATTGACAGAGTCGAAAGCCTTGGCCAGGTTGATGAAGACAGCTGCACAGTACTGTCTTTTATCGATGGCGGTTATGATATCGTTTAGTACCTTGAGCGTGGCTGAGGTGCACCTGTGACCAGCTCGGAAACCGGATTGCACAGCAGAGAAGGTACGGTGGGATTCGAAATGGTCAGTGATCTGTTTGTTAACATGGCTTTTTATTGTGTGTGTGTAGACTAAGAGGCATGGAGAGGCTGTCTTTAGTTATTAGCATGCCAGAGAGCCTGAGGAGGGCTGAAACTGTGGACATGGTATTTAAAAGAGATCTTAAAACACACCTTTTTTTAACTTAGCTTTTCCCTCAAGTTCTTTTTAGTCTTTCAGTTTTTATTGTTATTCTTTCGTTTTTTATCCTCTTATGCTTGTTGTGTAGTAAATATTTAGTTTTATTTTCATTGTTTTTATTTTTTTAAATCCTGTGAAGTGCTTTGCATTGCATCCATGTCTGAAATGTACTACATACATAAAGATTGATTTGATTTGTGTGTGTGGGGCGGGGGGGCTTGTGTGTGTGTGTATCCGTACATGTGTGTGTGTGTGTGTGTGCATGCGTGTGTGTACGTGTTTGGGCTTCTTTGTTCTCAATGTCTCCATGTTGCTGTGTTGGACATGGCATAGTGTGGCCTTGCCTCAGGCTATGTCAGTCACAGAGATGTATTCAAAGACGAGTCTATCTCCATATGCATAATAATTAGAATACTGACTGCCAGTTGACAGAGAGTTAGACCATCTGGTCAATGTCTGTACGACTTCATACAACCCCTACTGCCTCTGCTAGCGTACTAAATGTCACCCTATTCCCTATATAGTCCACTACTTTTGACCAAAGCCCTATAGGCCCTGGTCAAAAGTAGTGCATCACATAAGGAATAGACTGGCATTTTGGACTCCGCTTGCATGTATCTGATGTTATAGTCAACTGTGCAGAGAGCTCTATGAAGGCTTTTTATAGACAGTCACCCCAACTTTCCAGACTACAGTATATAGTATTCAGTTCTAGGCCTGGTAACTGATGCCCATTCTGTGTTTATAGAAAAGAGGACTTGGTAACAAAGCGATTCATTGTCCTAGCTATACACATTGGAGTTATAATTAGAATTCATTAGACTTCATGTGATTGTGAAGTCCATGTTTTGTGTTCCAGACCACCAATGCCTAGCCTGGTCCCAGATACGTTTGTGCTATCATGTCATGCCAAACATTCCTGCCATTTGGCAAACATTCTGTCATTAATGAGCTTGAGGAGAATAGAGGACTTTCGGCATGAGTGGCATGATGGCACAAACAGACTGGTACCCAGGCTAACCAATGGCTAGCAGACTAGATGGAAAGAGAAACCAGTTTTTACATGAAAGGATTTCCAAAACAACACCCGCAGGGGGATCGAGATGCAATTACAGAGGTGACACATAGTGAGTGACACAACCCTCCCGTGTCTCCACTGGCTGACCTCATCAGGGATGCACTTCAAATTTGTGCCAGCGAGCGCCATCTAACCGCTATGCTGCCGTGTCTGCCTCATGTGCGTGGTCAAGTAATGGTAAAAGCAGGAGTGTTTTCTCCTAAAATATTTGATCGTCTGAAAATGGCCTCAAGTAGCACCATTAGCCGGTGCCAGACAGGGCACATTATGATATCTTTGTAGGGTTTTGAGTTAAATACTTCTCAAATTAAGCCAGACCTCCCTGCCCTAGCAGTCTTAACATTCTCTGCCTAATATTATACTTTGCCATAAAGCCTGACTTTAAGCCCATCTCCATAAAGCCTGACTTTAAGCCCATCTCTATAAAGCCTGACTTTAAGCCCATCTCCATAACGCCTGACTTTAAGCCCACCTCCATAACGCCTGACTTTAAGCTCATTTCCATAAAGCCTGATTTTAAGCTCATCTCCATAAAGCCTGACTTTAAGCTGATCTCCATAAAGCCTGACTTTAAGCCCATCTCCGTAACGCCTGACTTTAAGCCCATCTCCATAATGCCTGACTTTAAGCTCATCTTCATAAAGCCTGACTTTAAGCCCATCTCCATAACGCCTGACTTTAAGCTCATCTCCATAAAGCCTGACTTTAAGCTGATCTCCATAAAGCCTGACTTGGAGCCCATATTCATAAAGCCTGACTTTAAGCTTATCTCCATAAAGCCTGACTTTAAGCCCATCTCCGTAACGCCTGACTTTAAGCCCATCTCCATAATGCCTGACTTTAAGCTCATCTTCATAAAGCCTGACTTTAAGCCCATCTCTATAAAGCCTGACTTTAAGCCCATCTCCATAACGCCTGACTTTAAGCTCATCTCCATAAAGCCTGACTTTAAGCTGATCTCCATAAAGCCTGACTTGGAGCCCATATTCATAAAGCCTGACTTTAAGCTCATCTCCATAAAGCCTGACTTTAAGCTGATCTCCATAAAGCCTGACTTGGAGCCCATATTCATAAAGCCTGACTTTAAGCTTATCTCCATAAAGCCTGACTTTAAGCCCATCTCCGTAACGCCTGACTTTAAGCCCATCTCCATAATGCCTGACTTTAAGCTCATCTTCATAAAGCCTGACTTTAAGCCCATCTCTATAAAGCCTGACTTTAAGCCCATCTCCATAACGCCTGACTTTAAGCTCATCTCCATAAAGCCTGACTTTAAGCTGATCTCCATAAAGCCTGACTTGGAGCCCATATTCATAAAGCCTGACTTTAAGCTCATCTCCATAAAGCCTGACTTTAAGCTTATCTCCATAAAGCCTGACTTGGAGCCCATATTCATAAAGCCTGACTTTAAGCTGATCTCCATAAAGCCTGACTTTAAGCTCATCTCCATAAAGCCTGACTTTAAGCTTATCTCCATAAAGACGGACTTGGAGCCCATATTCATAAAGCCTGACTTTAAGCTCATCTCCATAAAGCCTGACTTTAAGCTCATCTCCATAAAGCCTGACTTTAAGCTTATCTCCATAAAGACGGACTTGGAGCCCATATTCATAAAGCCTGACTTTAAGCCCATTTTACATATTCACATTGAGTGTCAGTGACGGTAGCTAAGTACTCCTACTTTCCCTAGAACATTCCCTGCTGGAAATCCCACACTAAGAATAACTTCCAAAATGAACGACCATTACCAGAGGGTCTTGTCTAATTAACTCCTGCCAAATAAAGGGTTTTAATAAGACTTCAATTTCACTGAATTGTGATTCATTACGCCACACCAAACATTTAATCGCAAAGACATAAAAACATGTATTTTTTGACAGATGGCAACTCAGAGGCAACTAAAGTTGGAAACTCAAGGAGTCATTTTAACAGTGTGCAATGGGTGTTGGCAACTCAAGGAGTCATTTTAACAGTGTGCAGTGGGCGTTGGATGTGATTATCCCCCCAAAGCTATAGTATCTAATTGGCTGGGGCTGCTGGCTGGCACAAAGGCACCTGGCAGTGGATAAAACACATCAAACGGACACTGCTACTGTTTATATTGCCAAGAAGCTGCTCCTCAAATGGCCTCTCCTCTCCCTGCTGTAAACTCCAAGGCTCAGTAATTGACATTGTGCTGCTTGTGAAGTGAGGCAGGCTGCCATTGGAATGAGGATGATATTAAGCTCCCGTTCACGTTTATGTCAGAAAGGTGTGGTGGAGGTGACATACTGTGAAGTTGCTGTGTGAAGTCTCATATTTTGAGTCCAAGTCTGTCCAATTCTGCTCCATTAGTCTCATTCTAGTGTTTGATTATGAGATAAATAATGGATTGCATTTAGATAGCATTTCTTACTAGAAGATACCATCGCAGCTGTGTGTGTGCTTACATACGTGCATGTATATGAATTTGAGGGCTTGTACTCCAGCAAGAATCCGAAAACAAGCTTAGGATAACTCTCTGGTCTGGTCTCCTTCCCTCTGGCCACTTGTTTGTGAAAGGAGTCATTGAGCCCCACATGCACACCAGCCAAACATTGGCCCTCCAATAACATCCATTACGCTGCTGTGATGTCAAACACAGTGGGTACGTCCCAAACGGCACCCTAGTCCCTATATAGTGCACTACTCTTGACTTCGAGCCCTATGAGCCCTGGTCAAAAGTAGGGAATAGGGAATAGGGTGCCAGTATGGAACACATTCAGAGTGGACAGCCCTGTCTCCCTGTAGCACTCCAGTGTAAAATGCAACCTGCCACACAAGACAAATGGCCCCCTGTAGACTCCTAATGAACCCTAGCGTTGAGGAAGTTGCTGTGGCGACGAGTCAGTGTAGAATAAGACATGTCTCTCTGTCATGGAGACTGGAGTTTTCCTTATTTCAAAAAATCACCTACAGAAAGAAAAAACATAAAGGGGCAATTTGGCATTCGGAAAACAACAAAACAGTCACCCCACCACTTGTTTTGGGAAAGAGCTGAGGGAGGGGAATTGGGATTAGGCTACTTGTCTAATCTTAACCAATCACATTTCTAGCCTAAACGTAACCAATCACATATGTTTCTGCCCTCGAGGCAGAGCTCGGAACAAGATGGAAGAAAAACTCCAATCTGCATGAAGTAGTAGGAGCTTGTTTTCTTTCTCTCTGGTGCTTGAGGTTTTTCTTTCTTTAGATGTTTGAGTAGATCGTGTTGAGTTGTAACTACGATGTGCAGTGTCTGCTCAGCAACAATATTTTTCATTCATTCCTTTTGAAACACCAAAGTCTTGCTCCTCTAAAGGAATGGGCTGTCTCCCCACAGGCAACATGAAGTGTTGGGGAATCAGATATTCTCTTTACACGAAGGCTATGGCGTTAATAGTTTATAGCTTTATTGCTCAGTGTGCTGTATATTACAGCATCTGTCTGTTCTCTCATCAACTTTTGATTAAGGCTGACACACACACACACACACACACACACACACACACACACACACACACACACACACACACACACACACTCCACTGAGACACCAGTATGGCCACAACCCTTTCTTTAGATCAGTAGAGCATGTGCAATACATGTCATGAGGATGCAGTGATTTCAAAAGACACATCAATCACAGAGTATCATCATTGCTCAAGAGAACCCTGGTTTGGCCTCAGAATACAATGTGTCCATTGTACCAGGAGACTACTAACACACAACGTAAACAGTTCTAGCATTCATTCAAATAAGCTCTGTGACACTGTCACGATCGTCGTATGAAGCGGACCAAAGCGCAGCGTGGTATGTGTTCAGGATGATTTTTTAATAAAAGAAAGCACTGAACACTGAATATAAACTATACAAAACAATAAACGAAATAACGACCGTGAAGCTATAATGAGAACTGTGCTGACACAAGCAACTAACATAGACAATCACCCATAAACAAACAGTGAAACCCAGGCTACTTAAGTATGATTCTCAATCAGAGACAACTAATGACACCTGCCTCTGATTGAGAAACATACTAGGCGGAAACATAGAAATCCCAAAATCATAGAAAAACAAACATAGACTGCCCACCCCAACTCACGCCCTGACCATACTAAATAACGACAAAACAAAGGAAATAAAGGTCAGAACGTGACAGACACTGGCAAATTGGAAATACAGTACCAGTCAAAAGTCTGGACACACCTACTCATTAAAGTGTTTTTCTTTATGTTTACTATAGAATAATAGTGAAGACATCAAAACTATGAAATAACACATATGGAATCATGTAGTAACCAAACAAGTGTTATATTTGAGATTCTTCAAAATAGCCACCCTTTGCCTTGATGACAGCTTTGCACACTCTTGGCATTCTCTCAACCAGCTTTTCCAACTGTCTTGAAGGAGTTCCCACATATGCTGAGCACTTGTTGGCTGCTTTTCCTTCACTCTGCGGTCCAACTCATCACAAACCATCTCGATTGGGTTGAGGTCGGGTGATTGTGAAGGCCAGGTCATCTGATGCAGATCTCCATCACTGTCCTTCTTGGTCAAATAGCCCTTACACAACCTGGAGGTGTGTTGGGTCATTGTCCTGTTAAAAGCCGTTATGATGACATCCCAAATGGGTTTGATGGATCGCGGGAAAAGAGCAGGAATAGGCTTTTGTAGGCTACAGTCCAAGCGATGTCTTTCAATGGTGCGACTGCTGTCGGCATTAAAGATTATCCAACTTGAATAAACATTTGGAGGTAAGGATGACAGCAGTGGTGTAGTCTACGGTGATACGGATATCACTCATTATTTGTATCTATATAGCGCATTGATGTGAATTACACTGCTGATATCTCATTTAGCTATTTGCACCATACGGATTGTGGTTGTTGTGGACGGCTGAGTGTGTATTTGAACCCAATAATGGTTGAATTCAAGATGTTTAAGCTGACTATCAATCATTTGTGAACAGCCATTGTTTTTGAAACCAGTGGACAGCCAGTCAAAAATGCCCTCTTGCAACAGCTGCATAGTGCGGATCCCAGTCAAGGGGAAAGTCATCTAAAGTAACGGAATGTAATCAGATTACGTTACTGAGTTTGGGTTATGCAAAAGTTACATTACTGATTACAATTTTGGACAGGTAACTAGTAACTGAGACGGATTACATTTAGAAAGTAACCTACCCAACCCTGCCCCCACACCATCACACCCCCTCCTCCATGCTTCACGGTGGGAACCACACATGCAGAGATCATTCGTTCACCTACTCTGCATCTCACAAAGACACACAGCAGTTGGAACCAAAAATCTCAAATTTGGACTCATCAGACCAAATTACAGATTTCCACCAGTTTAATGTCGATTGCTCATGTTTCTTGGCCGAAGCAAGTCTCTTCTTATTATTGGTGTCTTTTAGTAGTGGTTTCTTTGCAGCAATTTGACCATGAAGGCCTGATTCACGCAGTCTCCGCTGAACAGTTGATGTTGAGATGTGTCTGTTACTTGAACTATGTGAAGCATTTATTTGGGCTGCAATTTCTGAGGCTGGTAACTGTAATGAAATTATCCTCTGCAGCTTAGGTAACTCTAATGAACTTATCCTCTGCAGCAGAGGTAACTAATGAACTTATCCTCTGCAGCAGAGGTAACTCTAATGAACTTATCCTCTGCAGCAGAGGTAACTCTAATGAACTTATCCTCTGCAGCAGAGGTAACTCTAATGAACTTATCCTCTGCAGCAGAGGTAACGCTAATGAACTTATCCTCTGCAGCAGAAGTAACTGTAATGAACTTATCCTCTGCAGCAGAGGTAACTGTAATGAACTTATCCTCTGCAGCAGAGGTACCTCTGTGTCTGTTCCTTTTCTCTGGTGGTCGTCATGAGAGACAGTTTCATCATAGCGCCTGATGGTTTTTGCATCTGCACTTGAATAAACTTTTAAAATTTTCTGACCTTCATGTCTTAAAGTAATGATGGTCTGTCGTTTCTGTTTGCTTATTTAGGGTGGCAGGTAGCCTAGTGGTTAAAACATTGGGCCAGTAACCGAAAGGTTGCTGGATTGAATCCCCGAGCTGACAAGGTAAAAATCTGTTGTTCTGCCACTGAATAAGGCAGTAAACCTACCGTTCCCCAGTAGGCCATCATTGTAAATAAGAATTTGTTCTTAACTGACTTGCCTAGTTAAATTAAAATATATATATCATTTGAGCAGTTCTTGAAATCATATGGACTTGGTCTTTTAGCTGTCATCAAGGCAAAGGGTGGCTACTTTAACCTCTAGTGACTCCCCATCCCGCATGAAGGAGCGTAATCATCGACTGACACTAATTAGCATAACGCAACGGACATAAATATTCCTAGAAAATATTCATATTCATGAAAATCACAATCACAAATCACAAATATATTGAGACACAGCTTAGCCTTTTGTTAATCACCCTGTCATCTCAGATTTTCAAAATATGATTTACAGCCAAAGCTAGACAAACATTTGAGTAAGTTTATCGATAGCCTAGCATAGCATTTTGTCCAGCTAGCAGCAGGTAACTTGGTCACAGAAATCAGAAAAGCAATCAAATTAAATTGTTTACCTATGATGAGCTTCGGATGTTTTCACTCACGAGACTCCCAGTTAGATAGCCAATGTTCCTTTTTTCCAAAAATATTATTTTTGTAGGCGAAATAGCTCCGTTTGTTCTTCACGTTTGGCTGAGAAATCGCCCGGAAATTGCAGTCACGAAAACGGCAAAAAATATTCCAAATTAGCTCCATAATATCGACAGAAACATGGCAAACATTGTTTATAATCAATCCTCAAGGTGTTTTTCAAATATCTATTCGATGATAATATATCCACCGGGACAATTGGTTTTTCAGTAGGACCGATTGGAATAATGGCTACCTCTGTATTTTACGCGAGAATCACTCTGGGAGCATCAGGTGACAAGTTGTGCAATGTAGCCGCTTACGGGTATTCTTCAACATAAATGCATAAAACTACGTAAAAATGCTGTAGACACCTTGGGGAATACGGAGAAAAAGTAATCTGGTTGATAGCCCATTCACTGCTCAATAGGGACGCATTGGAACGCAGCGCTTTCAAAACATGAGGCACTTCCGGATTGGATTTTTCTCAGGCTTTCGCCTGCAATATCCGTTCTGTTATACTCACAGACAATATTTTTACAGTTTTGGAAACTTTAGAGTGTTTTCTATCTTAAGCTGTCAATTATATGCATATTCTAGCATCTTGTCCTGACAAAATATCCCGTTTACTACTACTTTTTCCAAAAATGAAAATACTGCCCCCTAGTCAAAAGAATCTCAAATATAAGATATATTTTGATTTGTTTAACACTGTTTTGGTTACTACATGATTCCATATGTGTTATTTAATAGTTTTGATGTTGTCACTATTATTCTACAATGTAGAAAATAGTAAAAATAAAAACCCTTGAATGAGTAGGTGTGTCCAAACGTTTGACTGGTACTGTATGTCCACTGCGTCGAGCATGATCCTAACAATAATCCCCACTTTGTAGTTCTGACCATTTGTTTTCAACCTACTGGTGGGAGTGGGAGTGGGAGTGTGTGTGTGTGTGTGTGTGTGTGTGTGTGTGTGTGTGTGTGTGTGTGTGTGTGTGTGTGTGTGTGTGTGTGTGTGTGTGTGTGTGTGTGTGTGTGTGTGTGTGTGTGTGTGTGTGTGTGTGTGTGTGTGAGATAGGGTTTGTGTGTGTTACATACTGTACCCTCATTCAACCTTTCAAATGTAGCTATGACAACAGGGACACATGATATGGAGCTGCTAGTGTGCAAATATGTGTGATATTCTAGTGTGTGTGTGTGTGTGTGTGTGTGTAAATGTGCGTGTGTGTGTTTTGATTCTGTTCAAATATATTCGGAGTGTGTGTACAAGTCTTTAGTCGCCAGATGATGACTCAACTGCTAGAGAAACCACTGGACCATTCATCTGCAGCTGGCTGCATTCATCACAGCCCTTCATGATCAGTGAGGATTACCACTCACTCTACTGGCAGAAGTCCTCTGTGTGTGTGTGTGTGCAGGCGCGTGTCCATTCTCCCATTCTGTGTCCTAGAAGGGAAGTGTAATCTCTCTTGGGGAAAGTGGATGGTGTCAGCACCATGCTCGGCTGTGCCTGTAACATAGTATTTATAGAGGATGAGGAACCAACACTCCTGCTGTACCTAATGGCTATATCCTATGGTGCCACACAGTAAGGTGCCACACCAAATGGCACCCTACTCTCTATATAGTGCACTACCTTTGACCAGGGCCCTATGGGCTCAAGGGCATGGTCATAAATTGTGCACTTTCTAGGGAATAGGGGCCATTTGGGAGGCAGCCCAGGAAGCAAGTGCTCCAATGGTAGGGGGGGGTGTGAGATTCCCTGTGCCCCAGTGACTCAGATGCTGTTACTATAATTCTTGGGACCGAGGAAGAGAAAGTTGCAAAATAGCAGGGTACAGTTCAGACTTGTGGGTCTCTCTTCCTCCTTTGGCATGCGTTAGGTCAGTGTCTAAAATAAGTTCTGGACGTCAAAGTCTGCCAGAGACAGCAAGCAGGCCAAGGCAACTCGGTGGCTGTTTTCAGCTTGATCAAATGAAGTTGATCTGCCCATGAGAACGAACCTGGGTTGACTATGTAATAGAATATGAACTGTTATTGTTGTGGTCAAATTTTCATGGAATCGGAAATGTCTCCACTCTTTGTGCAACATGAGCCAATGCTAAGGATATAGGAGGACAGTCTTAGACTTGGGACAAAACAAATATAACATACTTTCAAATACTTGAGGTGTGCTTGATTTACTTTGCCCAGTACAATAGACCCAATGGAGCCTCTAAAACAGTGCAAAGCTATATCGAGCACGTCCATTTGACTGATGTAGTTGAAGCATGCATGTCTGTTGTACAGCTACAACTGTTATTGTTGTGGTCAGATGTTTATGCCAGTGGATATGGCTCTAATCCATGCCAATGCTGAAGAGATATAATGAATTGTCAGGAGATGGGATGTATGGACAGACACATCAACTGACAATGTCCTAATATGGATGCCGTACCCACCAGAACAGGTCCGGGTGTTGTTATTCTCCTGTAATTATGGCTGCATACAGTTTACTTTAGGCACTATTCTTTGTGTTCGGTTATAGAGCTGCATTGATTGCAAAGTCTGCTCCCTCAGGACATTTGATTCTGCTGCCCTTCAGAATATACCGTAGAAGGTTCCTTCGAGTTCAAAGAGGCCCTCTGTGCCATGCCAAATTACACACTATTATTTCCTCAAAGAGAATTCAGAAACAGATCCCACATCTTATTAACGTGGTAGAGTTATCTATGTTATATGGAGCTTTCACTTTTCCGTCTAATTTAGCTGTGAAGTGTCTTGGTCGATTCCCTCTAATTGTGGCTTTAGGTTTTTTTCTAATACCCTGGGCAGTAAAAAATATACTTGGTTATGATGTTATTATTTGATGTTAGGAGACAGATTTTTCACATGAGCAATGGAGATATTGACGATAAAAGAGTTTCACTGCTGGCACATAGAAGAGATGTTTTTAAGAATGTACAAGTCACATTGGAATATATATATACAGTGCCTTGCGAAAGTATTCGGCCCCCTTGAACTTTGCGACCTTTTGCCACATTTCAGGCTTCAAACATAAATATATAAAACTGTATTTTTTTGTGAAGAATCAACAACAAGTGGGACACAATCATGAAGTGGAACGACATTTATTGGATATTTCAAACTTTTTTAACAAATCAAAAACTGAAAAATTGGGCGTGCAAAATTATTCAGCCCCTTTACTTTCAGTGCAGCAAACTCTCTCCAGAAGTTCAGTGAGGATCTCTGAATGATCCAATGTTGGCCTAAATGACTAATGATGATAAATACAATCCACCTGTGTGTAATCAAGTCTCCGTATAAATGCACCTGCACTGTGATAGTCTCAGAGGTCCGTCAAAAGCGCAGAGAGCATCATGAAGAACAAGGAACACACCAGGCAGGTCCGAGATACTGTTGTGAAGAAGTTTAAAGCCGGATTTGGATACAAAAAGATTTCCCAAGCTTTAAACATCCCAAGGAGCACTGTGCAAGCGATAATATTGAAATGGAAGGAGTATCACCACTGCAAATCTACCAAGACCTGGCCGTCCCTCTAAACTTTCAGCTCATACAAGGATAAGACTGATCAGAGATGCAGCCAAGAGGCCCATGATCACTCTGGATGAACTGCAGAGATCTACAGCTGAGGTGGGAGACTCTGTCCATAGGACAACAATCAGTCGTATATTGCACAAATCTGGCCTTTATGGAAGAGTGGCAAGAAGAAAGCCATTTCTTAAAGATATCCATAAAAAGTGTCGTTTAAAGTTTGCCACAAGCCACCTGGGAGACACACCAAACATGTGGAAGAAGGTGCTCTGGTCAGATGAAACCAAAATTGAACTTTTTGGCAACAATGCAAAACGTTATGTTTGGCGTAAAAGCAACACAGCTGAACACACCATCCCCACTGTCAAACATGGTGGTGGCAGCATCATGGTTTGGGCCTGCTTTTCTTCAGCAGGGACAGGGAAGATGGTTAAAATTGATGGGAAGATGGATGGAGCCAAATACAGGACCATTCTGGAAGAAAACCTGATGGAGTCTGCAAAAGACCTGAGACTGGGACGGAGATTGGTCTTCCAACAAGACAATGATCCAAAACATAAAGCAAAATCTACAATGGAATGGTTCAAAAATAAACATATCCAGGTGTTAGAATGGCCAAGTCAAAGTCCAGACCTGAATCCAATCGAGAATCTGTGGAAAGAACTGAAAACTGCTGTTCACAAATGCTCTCCATCCAACCTCACTGAGCTCGAGCTGTTTTGCAAGGAGGAATGGGAAAAAATGTCAGTCTCTCGATGTGCAAAACTGATAGAGACATACCCCAAGCGACTTACAGCTGTAATCGCAGCAAAAGGTGGCGCTACAAAGTATTAACTTAAGGGGGCTGAATAATTTTGCACGCCCAATTTTTCAGTTTTTGATTTGTTAAAAAAGTTTGAAATATCCAATAAATGTCGTTCCACTTCATGATTGTGTCCCACTTGTTGTTGATTCTTCACAAAAAAATAAAGTTTTATATCTTTATATTTGAAGCCTGAAATGTTGCAAAAGGTCGCAAAGTTCAAGGGGGCCGAATACTTTCGCAAGGCACTGTATATATATTGACCCTTTGCTAGACCACATGCCAGAGACGGACTGGCCATAGAGCAACTCTGGCAAATGTCAGATAGGCTGGTTGAAATTGTTTGTTTGTTTGGCTATTAATAGGGTCCTCAAGAAAAAAATTGTCTGGTGTGGGGACCTCAAGGGGAAAATGGTCTGGTGTGGGGACCTCAAGGGGGAAAATGGTCTGGTGTGGGGACCTCAAGGGAACAAATGGTCTGGTGTGGGGACCTCAAGGGAACAAATGGTCTGGTGTGGGGACCTCAAGGGGAAAATGGTCTGGTGTGGGGACCTCAAGGGAACAAATGGTCTGGTGTGGGGACCTCAAGGGAACAAATGGTCTGGTGTGGGGACCTCAAGGGGAAAATGGTCTGGTGTGGGGACCTCAAGGGGAAAATGGTCTGGTGTGGGGACCTCAAGGGAACAAATGGTCTGGTGTGGGGACCTCAAGGGAACAAATGGTCTGGTGTGGGGACCTCAAGGGAACAAATGGTCTGGTGTGGGGACCTCAAGGGGAAAATGGTCTGGTGTGGGGACCTCAAGGGGAAAATGGTCTGGTGTGGGGACCTCAAGGGAACAAATGGTCTGGTGTGGGGACCTCAAGGGAGCAAATGGTCTGGTGTGGGGACCTCAAGGGGAAAATGGTCATGTGTGGGGACCTCAAGGGAACAAATGGTCTGGTGTGGGGACCTCAAGGGAACAAATGGTCTGGTGTGGGGACCTCAAGGGAACAAATGGTCTGGTGTGGGGACCTCAAGGGAACAAATGGTCTGGTGTTGGGACCTCAAGGGAACAAATGGTCTGGTGTGGGGACCTCCAGGGGAAAATGGTCTGGTGTGGGGACATCAAGGGAACAAATGGTCTGGTGTGGGGACCTCAAGGGAACACATGGTCTGGTGTGGTGACCTCAAGGGAACAAATGGTCTGGTGTGGGGACCTCGAGGGAACAAATGGTCTGGTGTGGGGACCTCAAGGGGAAAATGGTCTGGTGTGGGGACCTCAAGGGAGCAAATGGTCTGGTGTGGGGACCTTAAGGGAACAAATGGTCTGGTGTGGGGACCTCAAGGGAACAAATGGTCTGGTGTGGGGACCTCAAGGGAACAAATGGTCTGGTGTGGGGACCTCAAGGGAACAAATGGTCTGGTGTGGGGACCTCAAGGGAACAAATGGTCTGGTGTGGGGACCTCCAGGGGAAAATGGTCTGGTGTGGGGACCTCAAGGGAACAAATGGTCTGGTGTGGGGACCTCGAGGGAACAAATGGTCTGGTGTGGGGACATCAAGGGAACAAATGGTCTGGTGTGGGGACGTCAAGGGGAAAAGGGTCTGGTGGGTTAGACAGGCCACGGTTGTTTTCTGCTCCCAGTCCACCCCTGGAACATGAGTAATGATTCAACACTTTAAATGGCAGAATGCTTTTAGAATGTAGAGTCACTTGGCAAAACTGTCTCATGGACACATTACAAGAGAAAATAGGCCAAGCCATGTAGAAAATACAGCAGTGCTGCCAGTCTAAACCCATTCTGACCTTAATCTTCCATGTTCAATACTTCTCATCTCTAATAAAAACGAAATTGGATGACTTCACACAGCACTGATTGGCAGGTAATCCTGTTTGAAGGGGGAAATCCGAGTTTGGATACCGAACCATACTGTAATCCGTTTAGATACACAGCCCAGATATGGATTTCAGATAGTTTTTTTTTTTTTACATGTTATCTAGAGATTTAATTATGGAACAAAAGTGAAAGTGCTTCAGTTGGTGCATCTGGTGCATCTGGTGCTTCTGGTGCTGCTGGTGCATCTGGTGCTTCTGGTGCTGCTGGTGCTGCTGGTGCTTCTGGTGCTTCTGGTGCTGCTGGTGCATCTGGTGCTGCTGGTGCTTCTGGTGCTGCTGGTGCTTCTGGTGCTGCTGGTGCTGCTGGTGCTTCTGGTGCTGCTGGTGCTGCTGGTGCTGCTGGTGCTGCTGGTGCTTCTGGTGCATCTGGTGCTGCTGGTGCTGCTGGTGCTGCTGGTGCATCTGGTGCTTCTGGTGCTGCTGGTGCTGCTGGTGCTGCTGGTGCATCTGGTGCTGCTGGTGCTTCTGGTGCTGCTGGTGCTGCTGGTGCTGCTGGTGCATCTGGTGCTTCTGGTGCTGCTGGTGCTTCTGGTGCTGCTGGTGCTGCTGGTGCTTCTGGTGCTTCTAGTGCTGCTGGTGCTTCTGGTGCTTCTGGTGCTTCTGGTACTGCTGGTGCTTCTGGTGCTTCTGGTGCTGCTGGTGCTTCTGGTGCTTCTGGTGCTGCTGGTGCTTCTGGTGCTGCTGGTGCTGCTGGTGCTGCTGGTGCTTCTGGTGCTTCTGGTGCTTCTGGTGCATTGTAGAACTTTTGTGACACTGCATACGGGGAATTTTAGGCCTAGATGGTGAACAACGTCCTGCCTCAATTAATGTGTTGTGTGTTCACTGTGTTCTTGGGCTGAGCTCATAGTAGGCCTTCTTCATTTCTAACAAGCTCCTGAGATGCAGGCATGTCTCGTAATAGAATGGTTGATGATACTGTACATCATCATACCTAATGGATTCTAGAAACATCCTCACTCTTTTGAGACAGCGGTTGATCTCTGCCAGGTATCCATGGTGACGGATTTTATCTTTTAATTGCTGGATTGCCTCCTTACCCGTTTGGTTGAGTTCCAAATGGTACCCTTTTCCCTTGGCATGTATAGTGCTTTACTTTGGACAAGGGTCCATAGGAGTCAAAAGTAGTAGACTACAATATATAGTGAATAGGACGCCATTTAAGATGCACCATTTGGAAACCACTCTCTGATGTAGAATGTAATATGCTAAGGGACCCTATTCATCAACTGAGATTCAAGGATAAATCAAATCCATCATTTCAAAAATGTACTTGACACAACAATGAATGCAGTGTTAAACGCAATTACATAATAACTCATATGTTTGGACTTGGACCTGGTATATAAGAATGCCTTGTAGCGATTGTTTGACAGCTGTGAATGGCACCTAAAGTAGTGTCATTAATCAGGTCCTGTAATTCCTTTAGGTTTAAGTTCTACATAGAGATGCCAACAGACTGTAAAGCAGGGTCATTTTCCTTTCCTTCATCGACTAAACAGATCGCCTGGGCATAGAGTTAGTTGACTGTTAAAACCAGTCATTACTTAGCTCTTTGAATCATCCTCCAGCTAGACTAGAAATGTAAAAGCAATAGACCGATGGTCGGCAGCCTTGTCACGAGGCAAACCAACGTTTTGCTGAGCTACACTACTCATTGACTCAAACCCAATAAGGGTTATTTGTATCAACTTTCTATAGTGCTTGAGGATATGAAATCCTCCCATCTCGCTGCCTTTGCTTTTTAAATGACTACAATCTGAATAGTGGAAGTGCACAAAGATGGCCGGTCTACAGTTTGACGTCATCTAGCACTCTGAACGCTGCCATTATTCTACCACACACCTTCACTCAATGCTTTGTTTGCTAACATCAGCAGTTGAATTTAATCCATGTATCTTAGCTTGGGATTTTGTGCCACAGACAAAAACGATAAGATGCACATTGTACAGATGTAGGATCTGAATTTGATCTATATTGTCACAGCAAAAATAATCCTGCAGCAACAGGATTTGAACGTTTATTCCATAAGGTTGTTTGATCGGTGGTTATGCTATTAGCTGGCCAAAAGTAGGCTACATGAAAGCGCAATACTGTTAATATAACCGTGTGTTAAACAGGTTTTCAGTAAATGTATGTAAATCACGAAGCTCATCTGCATTTCCTGCTCGGCAGAAAACTTCCAGCAACAAAAGAGTGATCAAATTAAGACCCTACACCTGTATGTGCATGATACATTGTACTGTGGCACGTGCATGGGTGCTAAATGCCATTGTGCTCCTCCCATTGTGCAAGACTTAGTATTCTTCAAGGCCAACTAAGCTTTGCCTCTCTTCATTAGGAAATATGGAATTCAGCGGTGCCACAATCCATGCAGTTGCCATGGAAATTGCAACACTCAAAGGTTGCTGAGAAGCCTTTGTTTTATTAAATGTCTAGTAAAAAATGACAAAGAAACAAGTGGGCGTCTGGCAGGAAGGATGCTGGATTGGATTTAGATTTATTCACAGCGCATGTGTCAAGGCATTTAGTAATGAAGACAAATGGCTCCGAGTTGATGTTTGGTTAGAAGTTGTGGTTAAACACATTGGGTATGGTAGCTAGACGGGTAAAACATATTACTACTTTACCCACAAATCAGTGCCCTGTTTTCTATGGACAAAATCAGCTCCATTCGCAAGTTGACTTACATTGGCTGTGGTCAATTATCACTAGAAAATCTGTAGCAGTGCAAGTATGTAATTACAGATCCCAATTACCATGGAGTATTGTTGTTACAACACTGTACTTGAAAATGTAATCACACTGTATGGACAAAGTCATGGAAATTGTTACCTAAAGGACCGTTTCTGAATTAGGCCAGTATGTTCACTGTACATTTGTTTGTGTATGATGTGTATGATGTAATCTATATGATGGATATGATGTCATCTATACTGTATGATGGATATGATGTCATCTATATAATGGATATAATGTCATCTATATGATGGATATGATGTCATCTATATGATGGATATGATGTCATCTATATGATGGATATGATGTCAGATATGATGTCATCTATATGATGGATATAATGTCATCTATATGATGGATATGATGTCATCTATATGATGGATATGATGTCAGATATGATGTCATCTATATGATGGATATGATGTCATCTATATGATGGATATGATGTCAGATATGATGTCCTCTATATGATGGATATGATGTCATCTATATGATGGATATGATGTCATCTATATGATGGATATGATGTCAGATATGATGTCATCTATATGATGGATATGATGTCATCTATATGATGGATATGATGTCAGATATGATGTCCTCTATATGATGGATATGATGTCATCTATATGATGGATATGATGTCATCTATATGATGGATATGATGTCATTAACAGTGCATTCGGAACGTATTCAGACCCTTTCCCTTTTTCCACATTTTGTTAGGTTACAGCCTTATTCTAAAATGGATGAAATCATTTTTCCCCCTCATCAATCTACACACAATACCCCATAATGACAAAGTGAAAAAAATGTTTTTTAGAAATGGTAGCAAATTTATTACAAATAAAAAACAGAAAATCCTTATTTACAAAAGTATTCAGACCCTTTGCTATGAGACTCGAAATTGAGCTCAGGTGCATCCTGTTCACATTGATCATCCTTGAGATGTTTGTACAACTTGGACAATCATCTCTGCAGCACTCCACCAATCAGGCCTTTGTGGTAGAGTGGCCAAAAGGAAGCCACTCCTCAGGAAAAGGCACATGACAGCCCCCTTGGAGTTTGCCATCTAGGGAAAGGTACCAAAACATTTCTGCAGCATTGGAGGTCCCCAAGAACACAGTGGCCTCCATCATTCTTAAATGGAAGAAGTTTGGAACCACCAAGACTCTTCCTAGAGCTGGCCGCATGGCCTAACTATGCAATCGGGGGAGAAGGGCCTTCGTCGGGGAGATGGCCAAGAACCCGATGTTCACTCTGACAGTGCTCCAGATTTCCTCTGTGGAGATGGGAGAACCTTCAAGAAGGACAATAATCTCTGCCGTACTCCACCAATCAGGCCTTTATGGTAGAGTGGCCAGACCGAAGCTACTCCTCAGGAAAAGGCACATGACAGCCCGCTTGGAGCTTGCCAAAAGGCACCTAAAGGACTCTCAGGCCATTAAAAACAAGATTCTCTGGTCTGATGAAACCAAGATTGAACTCTTTGGCCTGAATGACATCATGTCTGGAGGAAACCTGGCATGAACGGTGCTAAGTACAGAGAGATCCTTAATTAAAACCTGTTCCAGAGCACTCAGGATCTCAGACTGGGGCGAAGGTTAACCTTCCAACCGGACAACGACCCTAAGCACACAGCCAAGACAATGCAGGTGTGGCTTCGGGACAAGTCTCTGAATGTCCTTGAGTGGCCCAGCCAGAGCCTGGACTTGAAGCCCAATCGAACATCTCTGGAGAGACCTGAAAATATCTGTGCAGGGATGCTCCCCATCCAACCTGACAGAGCTTGAAAGGATCTGCAGAGAAGAATGGGAATAACTCCCCAAATACAGGTGTGTCAACCTTATAGCGTCATACCCAAGAAGACTTGAGGCTGTAATCCCTGCCAAAGGTGCTAAGTACTGAGTAAAGGGTCTGAATAGTTATCTGATGTGATATTTCCGTTTTTTATTTTGTAATTATGGGGTATTGTGTGTAGATTGATGTGGGGAAAAAATTATTTAATACATTTTAGAAAAAGGCTGTAAAGTAACAAAATGTGGAAAAAGTCAAGGGGTCTGAATACTTTCCGAATACACTGTATAGGATGTGTATGATGTCATCTATGTGTATGATGTCATCGGTGATCTGTATGATGTCATCTATGTAATGTGTATGATGTCATCTATGTGATGTGTATAATGCCTTCTATGTAATTTGTATGATGTCATCTATGTGATGTGTATGATGTCATCTATGTGTATGATGTCATCAGTGATGTGTATGATGTCATCTATGTAATGTGTATGATGTCATCTATGTGATGTGTATGATGCCTTCTGTATAATTTGTATGATGTCATCTATGCAGAGTTTGGGTATGAAGATCAAAACCACTCCTTATGGTGTAGAGTTCCCGACCAACCAATCCAAATCAATATGAATTATTAAACATCCTTTCATTCAAGCACATTTCTAAATATACATGCATGAATCTCTCACATAAATCATGAATGAATCTGATGTGCTCATTGGCGTAATAATAAAAACAATCCTGAGCCAAGAATGGCTGAGAACTGAATCCATGAAACTGTTTACGCCTCAGTCGGAGGATCATGCTAACGGAGAAAAGTTTATGAAAAAGGAGGGCCATATCCGTGGATGTGTCCCAAATGGCACCTTATTCCCTTTATAGAGCACTACCCATAGGACTCTGTTCAAAAGCAGTGCACTATATAGGGAATAGGGTGTCATTTGGGATGCAGTCCCTGTCTCAGAGTCACCCATTAATAAAACATGCAAGGCAAGCTTGAGAATGAGAGTTCAGAGCTGCGCTGCGTGGGGCAAAGGAGGGACACCAGCTAACTCATTAGGCCTGCCCGACTCTCTGCATATCCTGAAAAGAAATGGAAAACACCAACTTGATACATTTAATATATATCCTAAATATACTGTATCTATAAATGGCTCACCCTGTATGGCCAATGACTAGAAATGCATTTATTTATATGCAGGCAAAATATCAATTTCAGTGGTTTACGCGGGATATAGACTCATTGATGTATAACTGGCTAACCCTGCATGCATGGTAAATGACTAGTCATTGATTCATGTATTTTTGTTGAAGAAAAAGAAGCTTTTAGTAAAAGACATGTTTGCTTTGGTTTGGATGGGTATCATTTGATTATCCACATAGTACCGCAATGAGCAGTAACAATACATCCTTATTGGTTGAAGTACGGTGAATTTGCCTCAAGGCGCTGATCCCCACTAATGATTAAGGTTAGGATTGGGGGAGGGGAAGCTGATCCCCACTAATGATTAAGGTTAGGATTGGGGAAAGGGAAGCTGATACCACTAATGATTAAGGTTAGGATTGGGGAAGGGGAAGCTGATCTTAGAGCTTTACAGTACGTACGGGAAGCTTCCTTCCGGAGAGTACTGATTGGATAAATATGACCATAATAATCAATGTTGTCCATTCCATGCTTGCTTGTTATCAATAGTCCTGTGTGGTGTGGAATATATTTCCTTAGTCAGTTGAAATCCATCCTGCAGAGATGACTCCACTGTTGAACAAGTAAAGAAACACATTTACAGAAATGGTTCATTCTATTTTAGCTTTCCCTCTTCAAATAATCCTCAGAGTAAACCACCATAAACTTCGGGTGTGTCCACCTTATTTAAACAGATGAGAGCGTTGGTAATTAATGAGGTCTCACCAAGTGGGCGGGAGAGTAAGCATCCGTATCAAAACACCAAGCCTACGTTCTCAATGGTACCACATTCCCTAGGTAGTGCAGTACTTTCGACCAGGCCTGAAATCCTCCCTGCTCTCTCCTCTCTCGCCTGTGTCCAGTAGGGTTGATGCATCACAATGCCCTGTTGATTTTTAATTAACTCAGCCTGCAATGGAACGAGCCGCACATCCAAACCCGGAGCACAATGCATCTCTCCCCGCCTCATCATAGCAAGGATGATGCAATTCATGCAATTTTATGATCCACTGAATGCAATTACTGGGCTGTCCCCGTTACATGCTATATGTCTCTACTTGTGATGAATGTACTATGCTGACTTTGATCTGGTATATTCCTCACAGGAAAACACATTATACAGGATGCCTGTGATGAATATGGAAATATACAGTATATTATGGCAGGGTTCCCCAACTGGCAGCTGCGGGTGTTTTTATTTGGCCTCCCCAAGTTTTCTGAGCCAAAAATACCAGGAAGTTAGGTTTGCCAGCCAATGCTCCCTAGCATTAGCACAGTTACTGGAAGTCTATGGGTATTTGCTAGCATGCTAGTAGATACCCATAGACTTCCAGTCATTGCGCTAACACTAGTTAACATCGGCTCAAGAAACTACCTCTAACTTCCTTCATACTGGACACAGAGACATGAAAATGGTATCCACATATTTATCTGACTGTGGGGAAGTAGATAAAGGGCCTCATTGCCAAAATCCCAAAGTATGACTTTAATAATGCATTTGTAATGAAAAATGATCCATAGTATACAGCATTGGGGAAATCCATACTCCCTGCCATACAAATACACTGTGGCCATGCAGTCAGTATCCCTACTGTAAGGGTGTTGGCTGCTCATCAGTCCTGAGTTGTTGCCCCGGAAACACAGTTTGACAGTTAGGAGGTTGCCACCCCATTTATCTAGTCCTCCTACATTATCTAGTCCTCCTACATTATCTAGTCCTCTAACATTATTTAGTCGTTCTACATGACCTAGTCCTCCTTCATTATCTACTCCTCCTACATTATCTAGTCCCCCTACATTATCTAGTCCTCCTACATGATCTAGTCCTCTAACATTATTTAGTCGTTCTACATGACCTAGTCCTCCTTCATTATCTCCTCCTCCTACATTATCTAGTCCTCCTACATTATCTAGTCCTCCTACATTATCTAGTCCTCTAACATTATTTAGTCGTTCTACATGACCTAGTCCTTCTTCATTATCTACTCCTCCTACATTATCTAGTCCCCCTACATTATCTAGTCCTCCTACATTATCTAGTCCTCTAACATTATTTAGTCGTTCTACATGACCTAGTCCTTCTTCATTATCTACTCCTCCTACATTATCTAGTCCCCCTACATTATCTAGTCCTTCTACATTATCTAGTCCTCTTGTCACGTTCTGACCTCTATTTCCGTTGTTTCGTATTTATTTAGTATGGTCAGGGCGTGAGTTGGGTGGGCAGTCTATGTTTGTTTTTCTATGTTTTGGGGCATTTCTATGTTTTCGGCCTAGTATGGTTCTCAATCAGAGGCAGGTGTCATTAGTTGTCTCTGATTGAGAATCATACTTAGGTAGCCTGGGTTTCACTGTGTGTTGGTGGGTGATTGTTCCTGTCACTGTGTTTGTTGTCACAGGATAGGCTGTATAGGTTTTTCACGTTCCGTTTGTTGTTTTGTAGATTTAAGTTATTTCATTTATCGTTCATTTTCCATTAAAAAACATGAGTAACCACCACGCTGCTTTTTGGTCCGCTTCTCCTTCTACAGACGAACGTCGTTACAGAATCACCCACCACAACAGGACCAAGCGGCGTGGTAACGGGCAACAGCAACAGCAGCAGCAGGAGAAGGAACAGAGGCAGCAGCAGCAGGAACAGCAACAGCGAGATCAGGATTTTGGGACATGGGAGCAGAATCTGGACTACACAACTTTGGAGGAGATAGACAGGTGGGCGGTCGACCCAGGGAGAGTGCCGGAGCCCGCCTGGGATTCGATGGAACAGTGCGCGGAAGGTTACAGGAGAATGAGGTTGGCGAAGCAAGCACGGCGGCGCGAACGGAAGCCCGAGAGTCAGCCCCAAAAATTTATTGGGGGGGGGCACAGGGGGAGTGTGGCAGAGTCAGGATTCAGACCTGAGTCAACTCCCCCCGTTTATCGTGAGGAGCCAAGGAGGAGCTCAGAACCAGAGCTGGTGTTGGAGGTGAGCGAAGCAGAGACTGTGAAGGAGTTAATGGGGAAATTGGAGGAGAGAGATATGAGGGAATTGCTGGTTTGGTGCATGAGGCACGACATTCGCCCGACGGAGCGTGTCAGGGATTTAATGGCACCGGGGTCAGCTCTCCATACTCATCCTGAGGTGCGTGCGAGGGGTCTGGTGAAGACTGTGCCAGCCTCACGCACCAGGCCTCCTGTGCATCTCCCTAGCCTTGCACGTCCTGTGCCATCTCAGCACTACAGTGCTCCTAGCAGTGCTAACTGTGGCGGGCGTGGTGCTGGTCAGGCACCGTGTTATGCAGTTGTTTGCACGGTGTCCCCAGTACGCGTGCTTAGCCCGGTGCGCTACATCCCAGCTCCCCACATCTGCCGGGCTAGGGTGAAGATCCAGCCAGGGCGGTTGGTGCCAGCCCTGCTCTCAAGATCTCCAGTACGCCTTCACGGCCCGATCTATCCGTCACCACCTCCACGCACCAGCCCTCCGGTGGCAGCCCCCCGTACCAGGCTGTCTCTCCGGCCCATCCTTACAGGGGCTCCCTCCTCTCCAGCGCTGTCGGAGTCTCCCGCCTCTCCGGCGCTACCAGGGCCTTCCTCTTCTCCGGCGCTGCCGGAGTCTCCCGCCTGTTCGGCGCTACGAGAGCTACTCAGTCCAGCGTTGCCGGAGCTTCCCGTCTGCCCAGCGCCATATGAGCTTCCCGTCTGCCCAGCGCCATATGAGCTTCCCGTCTGCCCAGCGCCATCTGAGCTTCCCGTCTGCCCAGCGCCATCTGAGCCTCCCGTCTGCCCAGTGCCGCCCGTCTGCCCAGCGCCGCCAGCGCCGCCCGTCTGCCCAGCGCGCCTGAGCCGCCCGTCTGCCCAGCGCCGTCAGTGCCGCCCGTCTGCCAGGAGCCGCCAGTGCCGCCCGTCAGCCAGGAGCCGCCAGTGCCGCCCGTCAGCCAGGGGCCGCCAGTGCCGCCAGTCAGCCAGGGGCCGCCAGTGCCGCCAGTCAGCCAGGGGCCGCCAGTGCCGCCAGTCAGCCAGTGCCGCCAGTCAGCCAGGGGCCGCCAGTGCCGCCAGTCAGCCAGGGGCCGCCAGTCAGCCAGGGGCCGCCAGTCAGCCAGGGGCCGCCAGTCAGCCAGGGGCCGCCAGTGCCGCCAGTCAGCCAGGGGCCGCCAGTGCCGCCAGTCAGCCAGGGGCCGCCAGTGCCGCCAGTCAGCCAGGGGCCGTCAGTCAGCCAGGGGCCGCCAGTAAGCCAGGGGCCGCCAGTGCCGCCAGTCAGCCAGGGGCCACCTGAGCAGCTGCCCCTCTGTCCCGAGCAGCTGCCGTCCCTCTGTCCCGAGCAGCTGCCCCTCTGTCCAGAGCTTCCGCCCCTCTGTCCCGAGCAGTTGTCCCTCTGTCCCGAGCAGCTGCTTCACCTCTGTCCCGAGCTGCCCCTCTGTCCCAAGCAGCCCCTCTGTCCAGTGGGGTCATTGAGAGGGGTGGCCATGGTGAGAAAGCCACGGAGGCGGACAATAAGGCGGACTAAGACAATGATGAAGTGGAGTCCGCGTCCCGCGCCAGAGCCGCCACCGCGGACAGACGCCCACCCAGACCCTCCCCTATAGGTCAAGGTTTTGCGGCCGGAGTCCGCACCTTTGGGGGGGGGGGTACTGTCACGTTCTGACCTCTATTTCCGTTGTTTTGTATTTATTTAGTATGGTCAGGGCGTGAGTTGGGTGGGCAGTCTATGTTTGTTTTTCTATGTTTTGGGGCATTTCTATGTTTTCGGCCTAGTATGATTCTCAATCAGAGGCAGGTGTCATTAGTTGTCTCTGATTGAGAATCATACTTAGGTAGCCTGGGTTTCACTGTGTGTTGGTGGGTGATTGTTCCTGTCACTGTGTTTGTTGTCACAGGATAGGCTGTATAGGTTTTTCACGTTCCGTTTGTTGTTTTGTAGATTTAAGTTATTTCATGTATCGTTCATTTTCCATTAAAGAACATGAGTAACCACCACGCTGCTTTTTGGTCCGCTTCTCCTTCTACAGACTAACGTCGTTACACCTCTAACATTATTTAGTCGTTCTACATGACCTAGTCCTCCTTCATTATCTAGTCCTCCTTCATTATCTACTCCTCCTACATTATCTAGTCCTCCTACATTATCTAGTCCTCTAACATTATTTAGTCGTTCTACATGACCTAGTCCTCCTTCATTATCTACTCCTTCTACATTATCTAGTCCCCGTACATTATCTAGTGTTCTACATGATCTAGTCCTCCTTCATGATCTAGTCCTCCTACATTCTTTAGTCGTTCTACATGACCTAGTCCTCCTTCATTATCTAGTCCTCCTACATTATCTAGTCCCCCTACATTATCTAGTCCTCCTTCATTATCTAGTCCTCCTACATTATCTAGTCCTCTTACATTTTAGTCCTCCTACATTTTATAGTCCTCCTACATTATCCAGTCCTCCTAGGAGGAGGAGGAGGAGGAGGTACTTGGGTGTTTTTCTTTTCACTCTCTTTCACACAATTTGAGGTGTGACCCAATTTTAAATAGCAGGGTGAGGGAGGGAGGGCCACCTCCTCCCACTGTGTCCTTCCCCAACCCCCTCACTCTGGATAAATAAACACTGGAACTGAGCTACTGGCTGGGACCACGAAGGGAGAAGGGGGAGGAGGAATGAAGGGAGGGGGACGAGGAGTGAAGGGAGGGAGAGGAGGAGGAATGAGGAGAGGGGGAGGAGGAGTAAAGGGAGGACAGGGATGAGGAGAGAGGAAAGGGGGAGGAGGAGTGAAGGGAGGTGGGGGAGGAGGAGTAAGGAGAGGGGGAGGAGGAGTGAGGAGAGGGGGAGGAGGAGTGAAGGGAGGAGGAGGAGGGGTGAGGGGAGGAGAGGGAGGGAGGAGGAGTGAAGGGAGGAGGGGGAGGGGGAGTGAGAAGCGGGGAAGGAGGAGTAAGGGGAGGACAGTGATGAGGAGAGAGGAGAGGAGGAGGAGTAAGGAGAGGGGGAGGAGAGTGAGGAGAGGGGGAGGAGGAGTGAAGGGAGGAGGAGGAGGGGTGAGGGGAGGAGAGGAAGGGAGGAGGAGTGAAGGGAGGAGGAGTGAGGGGGAGGAGTGAAGGGAGGAGGGGGAGGAGGAGTGAAGGGAGGAGGAGGAGTAAAGGGAGGAGGAGTGAGGGGAGGAGGGGGAGGAGGAGTGAAGGGAGGAAGAGTGACGGGAGGAGGAGTGAGGAGAGGAGGGGGAGGAGGAGTGAAGGGAGGAGGAGTATAAGGAGGAGAGTGAAGAGAGGGTGGAGAGTGAGGAGCGGGAGGAGAGGAAGGTAGTAGTGAAGGAGTAATAGAGGAAGCTGACCCGTCCACCTGGGAAGCAGCAGGGTCCGAGAGAGGGGGGAGGAAGAGAGGGGGGAGAGGACGGAGAAGGTGGAGAGGGGGGAGAGGACGGAGAGGGGGGAGGAAGAGAGGGGGGAGGGGGAGGAAGAGAGGGGGGAGAGGGGGAGAGGACGGAGAGGGGGGAGGAAGAGAGGGGGAGAGGGGGGAGGAAGAGAGGGGGAGAGGACGGAGAAGGTGGAGAGGGGGGAGCGGAAGAGGAAAGGTAGAGTGAAAGACTTAAAGGAGTGGAAAGGTGAAAGAGCAGGATGCTAGGCGGTGGGCAGCTGTCTCTACAGAAGCACTCTCTTGTTCCCACCCGTATAAGGTCTCAGTTCCTGGCAAGGCTGTTTGGTTGGCGTGGGTGGAGGGATCGGGTAACCAGGTGAGGTGAGTGGGTGCTGGTTTGTGTGTAGGGGCTCACAGTTGTTATCTACAGCCATTAGATTAGACCGCTTCCGAGTGGTGCAGTGGTCGAAGGCAATGCATGTCAGTGCAAGAGGCGTCACTCAATCCTTGGTTCGAATCTGAATCACATCCGGCCGTGATTGGGAGTCAGATAGTGCGGCGCACAATTGGCCCACCGTCGCCGGGGTAGGCCATCATTTTAAATAAGAATTTGTTCTTAAATGACTTTCCTAGTAAAATAAAGGTTAAATATAAAAATACTGTGAGTATCTGTGGGTCAGGAGAGGGGAAAGAAGAGTCAGAGCATCAGGTTACAGCGGAGGCTGTATTCTTTACTTTAAGTCAGCTTTAAGAGGTTGACGTGGGGGGCGTACTCGGGTTACCAGGTGAGGGGCTGTTAAAGGAGGTAGTGTGTGTCTGCAGGTGCTATCTCTCCCTAAGCAGCCCTACTGTGAGTCAGGGGAGGAAGGTAGGACACAGGAGTGTGCATCTCAAATGGCACGCTATGAGCACTGGTCAAAAGCAGTGCACTGTCGGGAATAGGATGCCATTTGGGACGTGCCCACAGAGAGGGGTAAAAGGAGGGCATTGAGTGAGAAGAGATTATGTTCATAAAAACAGAAGGGAAACTAGATAGCCAAAATGCCATTAAAGGGACATTGAGAGATTCCTGTAAGTTGGAATTGGGTGACAGGGAAGGAAGTAGGTGACAGACATTAAGCTGAAGTCAGTTTATATTTGCCTCTTAAAGCTGTAATATGTAACTTTTTGGGTGACCCAACCAAATGTATAGATCTGTCATTCTCATTGAAAGCAAGTCTAAGGAGATATGTTCTATGTGTGCTATTTCTATGCTTCCCATTCTTTTACTTTCAGTTTTGTAAACCAGCTTCAAACAGCTGAAAATACTATATTTTGCTTACGAAAAATATATTTCACAGCGGTTTAGATGGTACAATGATTCTCTATGTTCCAAATGGCACCCTATTCCCCTCATTAGGGCTCGGGTAAAAAAAGTAGTGCACCATAGAGGGAATATGTTGGTGCCATGTCAGACACAGGCACTGTCTGAGCTTCAGCTCTCTGCTTCTTGTGTTTACACAGCAGCTGAACAGGAGACCACAGCAGCTGAACAGGAGACCACAGCAGATCAACAGGAGACCACAGCAGATCAACAGGAGACCACAGCAGATCAACAGGAGACCACAGCAGATCATCAGGAGACCACAGCAGATCAACAGGAGACCACAGCAGATCAACAGGAGACCACAGCAGATCAACAGGAGACCACAGCAGATCAACAGAAGACCACAGCAGCTGAACAGACCACAGCAGATCAACAGGAGACCACAGCAGATCAACAGGAGACCACAGCAGCTGAACAGACCACAGCAGATCAACAGGAGACCACAGCAGATCAACAGGAGACCATAGCAGCTCAACAGGAGACCACAGCAGCTCAACAGGACACCACAGCAGATGAACAGGAGACCACAGCAGCTCAACAGGAGACCACAGCAGCTCAACAGGAGACCACAGCAGCTGAACAGACCACATCAGCTCAACGGATGTCGTGGAATTATTGTAATCAGAAGGAGAGACTTTTACATTTCCTCAAAACAAGTAACTTTATTATGTAATTACTGCAGTAATGGAGCTGGTTGGTAACCACCCCTGGAGACCACAGCAGTAAACACAAGAAGCAGAGAGCTGCAGCTCAGACAGTAATGGAGCTGGTTGGTAACCACCCCTGGAAGTGATCACAGAACTTAATGAGCGGATTTGAGCCACAGCATTTTATAGCAAAGTCCATCCTCCTGGATGTTCATAACAAACAACAGATGTATGGAATGGGTCACAAGTTTACTAATAATTCACAGCAAACAGTATCTGCTGTAAATACTGCCCTCATTGTGTAGAAACCAGGGTCTAGCCCTGAGCCATCTCTCCCTGGTACCTTATAGAACAGAAACATTACGATCTCTTTAGGTTTATCACCCAAAGACATCATATATCTTCTGTCAGTGTTAAATCTCCCAGAGGCCCATCCTCAGTAGAACACACAGATATGAGTGTTCTAATAACCCCTTATTCTGTTGCATAAGACAACCACCACATGCAATTACAGTATTATAACATAATCTTGCAATTTTGCTCTACACAGGAGACTACAGCAGATCGACAGGAAGCTACACAGCAGCTCAACAGGAGACCACAGCAGCTCAACAGGAAGCTACACAGCAGCTCAACAGGACACCACAGCAGCTCAACAGGAGACCACAGCAGCTCAACAGGAAGCTACTAAGCAGCTCAACAGGAAGCTACTAAGCAGCTCAACAGGAGACCACAGCAGCTCAACAGGAAGCTACTAAGCAGCTCAACAGGAGACCACAGCAGCTCAACTGGAGACCACAGAATCTCAACAGGAGACCACAGCAGAACCAGGGGGTTCTGGCGATCAACATGGCTCCACCAAATACTCCACCAGCGTGTCTAAGTGTGTGTGCGTGGGTGTGCATGTGCCTGTGTGTGTCTGAGTCTGTCTGTGTGTGTGTGTGTGTGCCTGTGTGTGTGTGTGTGTGCCTGTCTATGTCTGTGGTGGGGGAGTAGGATAACGTGCTGTGTCAACACACACACACACACACACACACACACACACACACACACACACACACACACACACACACACACACACACACACACACACACACACACACACACACACACACGCACAGGCACACCAACCAGACAGCCGGGATAGAAGAATAAACACAGACACACCCTCAGGAAAACCGCCCCCTCACATCCTCATCCTCCTCCCAGATCGTGTGTCACGCTCCCCGTTCGTTGCCCTGGGTGAGGACAGAATAACTAACAGACCAAGGGTTTTGTTGTAGCTAAGACTAGCTACTGTGAAATGTGTTTTGATAGGGCCTGTGGGCAATCTGGGCATCTACAGTTAAACGTAGCCGTGGGTGGGGGAGGCATTGGAATAACATTGTTACCGCTGTCCGGTAACACTGGGTGTGCATCCCAAATGGCACTCTATTCCCATTTATACTGCATTACTTCGGGCTTTGGTCAAAAGTAGTGCACTTGATAGGAAGTAGGGTGCTATTTGGGGCGTAGCACTGGATTAGGATACCGTTAAGTAGTAGGAAAGGTTATGCTGCTGCTACTGTTTATTTTGGTGAAAGG
Organism: Oncorhynchus clarkii lewisi; assembly: GCF_045791955.1. Classification (NCBI taxonomy): domain Eukaryota; kingdom Metazoa; phylum Chordata; class Actinopteri; order Salmoniformes; family Salmonidae; genus Oncorhynchus; species Oncorhynchus clarkii. The sequence continues at coordinate 69,515 of NW_027261070.1, forward strand.
AGAAGTCTGAGGGGAATATGAGAAAGCAGGCAGAAAGGGTGTATTCTGTAGTACATGTGAAAACTACTATAAATCTTTCCTGCACCACTATATCAAAACATGCCATCAAATCTACTTGTCTCTTTAGTTTTTCCACTGCGTCTCTTTCATTTCGTTGTAGACATACATCATGAAGTCACATGCTCTTTAACATCCTCAAGTAGAAGTGCGGAGGGGGAATGGGGGTCATGTATGAGACAGGGTCCCCCTGCGCCCCCCCTGGGAGTGTAGACAGGACCTCCCCCCTCCATCCATTATGGACCTCACCCACACCTTCATTGTGGCCTGTCTCTCTCTCTCTCACACACACACACACAAAATGTTGCTGTCCAGAACTAATCTTAATCTGGGAAACTGTCTGTTGATGTTTGCTTTCCATTTGGTCTCTTTGAGGAGAAGCAGTCTGATGGGTTGAAGAATTTGGTCACTGTCTACAGGAAGTTTAAATATTACACGTGAGCTGTAGCTCAGAGCATCAGAGGTTAATCTAACTCTGTAACTGCGGAGAGTAAGAGAAAGATTCAACACTCTTTTTAGCTGGTCATGCCAGAAAATTGACAGTATGTTGACAGTATGAGCTATGTCAAGAATCAAACCTTTGTACCTGAATACAGCAGCACCAAGCTACAAGTCTAACATGTAGTGCAGGCAAATTCAAATCTGGACCTCGAAGCCAGTTCCACTGCTGATTTTCATTGTTCCCTTCTAATCAAGGACTCATTTAGACCTGGGACACCAGGTGGGTGCAATTCATTATCAGGTAGAACAGGTAAAACAACCAGGCTGGAAAACCAGCAGTACTCCAGACCTCCAGGCTCAGATTGGAACACGCCTGCTGAAGTGTATCGAGTTAATGCTAGAAATAGTTAGCATTAGTAATAGTTCCTGAGGGAAATAGCTAGCATTAGGAATAGTTCCTGAGGGAAATAGTTAGCATTAGTAGTAGTTCCTGAGGGAAATAGTTGGCATTAGTAATAGTTCCTGAGGGAAATAGCTAGCATTAGGAATAGTTCTTGAGGGAAATAGTTAGCATTAGTAGTAGTTCCTGAGGGAAATAGTTGGCATTAGTAGTGGTACCTGAGGGAAATAGTTGGCATTAGTAGTAGTTCCTGAGGGAAATAGTTGGCATTAGTAGTAGTTCCTGAGGGAAATAGCTAGCATTAGGAATAGTTCCTGAGGGAAATAGTTAGCATTAGTAGTAGTTCCTGAGGGAAATAGTTAACATTAGTAGTGGTACCTGAGGGAAATAGTTGGCATTAGTAGTGGTACCTGAGGGAAATAGTTGGCATTAGTAGTGGTACCTGAGGGAAATAGTTAGTATTAGTAGTGGTACCTGAGGGAAATAGTTGGCATTAGTAGTGGTACCTGAGGGAAATAGTTAGCATTAGTAGTGGTACCTGAGGGAAATAGTTGGCATTAGTAGTGGTACCTGAGGGAAATAGTTGGCATTAGTAGTGGTACCTGAGGGAAATAGTTGGTATTAGTAGTGGTACCTGAGGGAAATAGTTGGCATTAGTAGTGGTACCTGAGGGAAATAGTTGGTATTAGTAGTGGTACCTGAGGGAAATAGTTGGCAGACAAGCTGTGGGCTTTTTATGGTAGCTTCAAAGCCAGACTATAAAGAATGGAAGGTGGCTGCAGTTCGGTCCAAAGTACAACGTGACTGGTATGTCTCTCAGGGTGTTCGACATGAAGGCAAGGTGCTCATTCAGGATACATTGGCTGAGTCAGAGCTCATTTACTCACTGTATCCACACAGTTTGTAATTAACAACCTTGGCTACATCAATGTGACTGATAATTACTTAATTGAACCTGAACTGGCCGTTTAGGGCATGTCTAATTGCGTTTTGGGAAATGTAATGTGTGTTATGGTCCACTACGCCTTACGGTAAGTGGGTTAAGAATATTTGCGTTTGGCTCGGTTACCAGTCTAAATAGGTGTTTTGTGTGCATGTAGATAGGAGAATAAAAATAGGTTGCTCTCAGGCAGAGTGAAGGGAAATGAACACATTACAACAGTAATGTTAATGTTGATAGCAATAGTGTTGATAGTTAGTATTATTGATGTTGATGATTTTCTTGTTCATAATGACTAGTCACTGATATTCTTAATCTCATCTCTCTCCCATCTTCCTATGTGTTCCTGAGGTTGATAATAGTCTGAACAGGCACACTATTCCCTAACTGGCACACTATTCCACACTATTCCCCTATAGGAAATAGGGTGCCATTTTGAATACAATTATAGTGTGTAAACCATTCTGTAGCTTGTCCTAGGGGCAAGGGTGGTCCCAACTAGCATGGTACAAACCATCCTGATCTCCTGAGCTTACATTCTGTAGCTTGTCCTAGGGGCAAGGGTGGTCCCAACTAGCATGGTACAAACCATCCTGATCTCCTGAGCTTACATTCTGTAGCTTGTCCTAGGGGCAAGGGTGGTCCCAACTAGCATGGTACAAACCATCCTGATCTCCTGAGCTTACATTCTGTAGCTTGTCCTAGGGGCAAGGGTGGTCCCAACTAGCATGGTACAAACCATCCTGATCTCCTGAGCTTACATTCTGTAGCTTGTCCTAGGGGCAAGGGTGGTCCCAACTAGCATGGTACAAACCATCCTGATCTCCTGAGCTTACATTCTGTAGCGAAATAGAATGTAAGATCGAGAGATCAGGATGGTTCGTACGAGGCAAACAAATTCAAATTCACCTATGGATTTCATATAGGATTTGTTATTGGTCTCCTAATCTCAATTCTCAGCCACTAGTTAAGCAAATACATTCATGTTTGAGTCTGACCCCAAGTGCAAAACTTTACATTTTAGTCAACCCTTTCATCCAGAGCAATTTACAGGAGCAATTAGGGCACATTGACAGATTTTTCACCCAGTCGGATTGAGGATTCGAACCAGCCAACTTTAGTTTACTGGCACAACACTCTTAACTGCTAGGCTACCTGCCACCCTGTGTTTATGTAGGGTTTATGCTTCACTGATACACTCTCCTTTTGGGAGAATAACATGACTGTGGAGATGGAGCTCCAGAGGCTAATGATATGGGTTGACAGATTGTGCTGTCTATCGCTCCTGTGTCATTTTCATATCATCTGGAGGAAGATGCCTTAGTGGTTCGGAAGAGGGTGACCGGATTAGAATTCCATGCAGCTCCGAGAGTGTCGCCACAAAATTATTCCACATAAAGGGAGAACAGCACTTTATTTGAAGGCCCATAAAAGCGACAGCCTGTGGGGCTGAGTCTGATAAGATACACAGTTAACTCAAGGAAGAGAGTAATGCCCCCCTTTGCCCTCTCTCTGTCAACGGCACGCAGGGCCTGACCACTGTTTCCCCCTCCAGGCCCATTAATATTCCCAACACAGCTGAACCTGTCCCCTATGTCCTGCCCTCCGCCCAGCGTGCCGGGCCGCTGACCGTTAGCCTCTCTGCACTCTAGTTTAATTAGCCGCAAATGGCAGTTGACAGAACATCACTAATCAACGGTGATGGTAAAGCCCTGACAGAGAGATCTTTGTCCCGCTCCCCTACCCCTCCACACACACACACACACACACACACACACACACACACACACACACACACACACACACACACACACACACACACACACACACACACACACACACACACACACACACACACACACACACACACACACACACACTTCCTCCCCCCACCACCCTCCATTCTACCAGCGGTGTGACACGAGGGAAACTGTCATTTGCGTTAGCGCATGTCTCCCACGCGCTGGTGAAGAGGACCTTTGGGCCTCCCCTCTGGCTGAGAGCTTGTGCAGCGCATGCTAGCATCACAACAGCAACACAAATCAATTACACAGCCTAACAAATAATTTATCCCCCCCCCCCCCCCCCCCCCTCTCCTCCAGGACGAGTATGCATAGCTACACTTTTATTTCCATGCTATGAAATCAATATGCCTGTACACAGATGTTTCTGTGTGTTTGTTTGCCGGTTGTATTTCACATACACAAACAAACTGAATGAACTGTGGTTTACAATGTCACAATAGCCCTGCCATGATGCTATGTCATTGGAAGAGTTGACTGTACACAAAGCAATGTTAAACCATTTTAATCTACTGTTTTCCACATGTTCTATTTCCCTCCTAAATCTGCTGGATAGACAGAATTATGTGTTCTACAAATTGCTAATTGCACAATCACTATTGAAGTTACACTCTGGAGCTCTGGAGACCAATGCAATTCTAGCACAAATCTCTCAACGCTTCTCTATTACATGGCAAAACCTTTGGAGAATAGGGTACAACTATGCGACTCAGCGGAACCTGGTCCTAGGGCCTTCCGAAAATAGCAATTTACATTCACGTTGTTTCCGTATTACAAAGTAATAAAAGCTGATCAACTGAATTTCTCAATTTTAATTGCCACTTGAATGGGAATTTATGCCTGCAGGACCTCTGAGCCAGTGTCCCTGTGGAGAGGGTGACATTGAGGGAGGCTGGAATAAGGACTACAGTATCCACTACAGTACCCACTACAGTACCCAATAGAGTACCCGCTACAGTATCAACCACAGTACCCAATAGAGTACATGCTACAGTACTCGCTAGAGTACCCACTACAGTACCCGCTACAGTACCCATTACAGTACCCGCTAGAGTACCCACTACATTACCCGCTACAGTACCCAATAGAGTACCCGCTACAGTATCAACCACAGTACCCAATAGAGTACATGCTACAGTACCCGCTACAGTACCCATTACAGTACCCGCTAGAGTACCCACTACAGTACCCGCTACAGTACCCAATAGAGTACCCACTACAGTACCCGCTACAGTACCCACTACAGTACCCACTACAGTACCCAATAGAGTACCCACTACAGTACCCGCTACAGTACCCGCTACAGTACCCAATAGAGTACCCACTACAATACCCAATAGAGTACCCACTAACTACAGTACCCACTACAGTACCCAATAGAGCACCCACTACAGTGCCTGCTACAGTACCCAATAGAGTACCCGCTACAGTACCCACCGCAGTACCTGCTACAGTACTCAATAGAGTACCCGCTACAGTACCCACTACAGTGCCCACTACAGTGTCCACTACAGTGCCCACTACAGTACCCAATAGAGTACCCGCTACAGTACTCAATAGAGTACCCGCTACAGTACCCGCTACAGTACCCGCTACAGTACCCACTACAGTACCCAATAGGTTACCCGCTACAGTACCCAATAGAGTACCCGCTACAGTACCCGCTACAGTACCCACTACAGTACCCGCTACAGTACCCACTACAGTACCCGCTACAGTACCCAACAGAGTACCCGCTATAGTACCCAATAGAGTACCTGCTACAGTACCCACTACAGTACCCAATAGATTACCCACTACCGTACCCGCTACAGTACCCAATAGAGTACCTGCTACAGTACCCACTACAGTACCCACTACAGTACCCGCTGGCAGAATCATGTTGTGTGGGTGCTTTGCTGCAGTAGGGACTGCTGCACTTCACAAAATAGATGGTATCATGAGGAAAGAAAATGATGTGGATATATTGAAGCAACATCTCAAGACATCAGTCAGGAAGTTAAAGCTTGGTTGCAAATGGGTCTTCCAAATGGACAATGACTCCAAGCATACTTCCAAAGTTGTGGCAAAATGGCTTAAGGACAACAAAGTCAAGGTATTGGAGTGGCCATCACAAAGCCATGACCTCAATCCTATAGAAAATGTGTGGGCAGAACTGAAAAAGCGTGTGCGAGCAAGGAGGCCTACAAATCTGACTCAGTTACACCAGCTCTGTCAGGAGGAATGGGCCAAAATTCACCCAACTTATTGTGGGAAGCTTGTGGAAGGCTACCCGAAACGTTTGACCCAAGTGAAACAATTTAAAGGCAATGCTACCAAATACTAATTGAGTGTAAGTAAACTTCTGACCCACCGGGAATGTGATGAAAGAAATAAAAGCTGAAATAAATAATTCTCTCTACTATTATTCTGACATTTCACATTTTTAAAATAAAGTGGTTATCCTAACTGACCTAAGACAGGGAATTGTTACTAGGATTAAATGTCAGAAATGATGAAAAACTGAGTTTAAATGTATTTGGCTGAGGTGTATGTAATCTTCCGACTTCAACTGTGCATGCAGACTCCATGGTGTTGTTGCAGTACCCCTCAATTCAACTCATAATAACACACATCTCTTACGTACTTATCTTATCTGCGTTCACAATGACCCATTGGTAGCTATTTTGTGTCCAAACGTCTTCAGAAATGAAACGTATCAAAGACTGTTATTTGAGTACCAAAGAGAGGAATAATATCTGCTCGTTTTCAGACAAGACAGGACTTTGTACTCCCTGGTACATGCCCCCAGCACACAAGACAAAACAATGTTCTCTTATTGAGATGTAAGACAACAGCTGGACATTAGCCAGAACACGAAAACAGCAACTCAAAGGATAACGTCCCAAATGGCACCCTATTCTCTATGTAGTGCACTACTTTTGACCAGGACCCATAGGGCTTTGATCAAAAGTTGTGCACTATGTAGGGAATAGGGTGCCATTTGGAAAACAAGTAAACTTTTACACAGAGCTCTAGAGACAACTGCTAGGAGCTTTTCTGAGTCATTTTGAATTCACAACGACAAGAGGACTAATTTCATCTCCACTCACAGTTGCCCTTGAGACTTCAACACGTTGAGGCAATTTCAGAGGATGAATACTGGTTGGGTTGAGGCCTCTTATTCCATCAGTTGCCTCTGATGCCAAAGGAGTCAATCAGTCAAAATGTAATCTTCAAAAAAATGTGATCCTCTGTATCCTTTTCCTCCCTATCTAATTGTAATAGCTTGTCTAATTGTCACACAGCCTGATGTAGTCAGAAAAACTGTAAAATCACAGTATGTGTTTGTGGGATTTTACTTACAAGGGTTTTTCACGGCCAGAATGTTTAAAACTAATTTAGTCTCTCTTCCATGTGAAGGCTTCATTCAAAGTCTCCACCGTCAACAACAACAGCACTTCTCACTTCTGCATCCTGGCTGGCTGCATGGCCGATGTGCCGAGCGGAGCTGTCATCTGATTTTTAATTGCCGCCATCGTGGCCATAATCAGATATTTTTGGAATGCATCCATGCAAAGCCTCTGCTCGCAAAGAGTGCCAGAGATAATTTAGATCCTAGTGACAATCAGCCATTGACTCAGGCCATTCCCTCATTATAAGTGGATGAGGTGGATAGTCTCTCTGAGTTTTCTCGTCCTCGCTGATGATCATAAGATTTGGAAAGAGAGAGAGAGAGAACCCCAGTCAGGAACTAGCCATTAGTGTGGTGCTATGATTAGCTGCCATTGATTGTACATCCAGCCATCTTTGATCACTCAATCGATGGCATTGTAATGCAGTTCATGTTGGTATTGGACAACTGTGTAAGGGCAGGGGAACATCCAGTAGAGCTCAGTGTTAATGAGGTTGATATGCAGTTCATGTTGGTATTGGACAACTGTGTAAGGGCAGGGGAACATCCAGTAGAGCTCAGTGTTAATGAGGTTGATATGCAGTTCATGTTGGTATTGGACAACTGTGTAAGGGCAGGGGAACATCCAGTAGAGCTCAGTGTTAATGAGGTTGATATGCAGTTCGTGTTGGTATTGGACAACTGTGTAAGGGCAGGGGAACATCCAGTAGAGCTCAGTGTTAATGAGGTTGATATGCAGTTCATGTTGGTATTGGACAACTGTGTAAGGGCAGGGGAACATCCAGTAGAGCTCAGTGTTAATGAGGTTGATATGCAGTTCATGTTGGTATTGGACAACTGTGTAAGGGCAGGGGAACATCCAGTAGAGCTCAGTGTTAATGAGGTTGAGTTGGCACTCTTTTGGTGTCAGCACATCTCATAATCAGTGTGGGACTGTACAGGCAGTGTGTGTATGTGTATGTCTGTGCTTATGTGTGTGTGTGTCCTGGCGTGTGTGTGTTTACATGCACACATGCAAGTGGGTGTGTATGTGTGTGTGTGTGTGTGGCATAGGCTGGCACTGTAGAGGGAAAAGGTCAGAGACTGCAGTGAGTTTGGCATCTAGAAGAGAGGACACCATAAGAGAGAGGAAAATAGGGACACATCACAGTGGCCTCCGTTGACATTGAGAGCCATGTACTCCAGGACTGCTTCCCAAATGGCACCTGATTCCCAACATAGGGCACTACTTTTAACCAGGGCCCATGCACCGTAAAGGGAATAGGGCTCCATTTGGGACAGAACCATGTGCTCCAGATATGCAGTGTAAATACACTGAATCAATGTAGTGGCTGAATGCTAGCAACGCAGGGGGTAAACTCCACAACAGGGGGAAAATGACATGTTGAAATACAGAGCCACAACATCAGGCCTGAAAAAATTTATTGCATTTCCCCTCGGCTTATTTCCATATATATTACAATTCAATGATAGAATACCATTTGTCCTCAGAGCTTTATACCCACCATCCGGGTGGTGGTGAATACAGGTCAAGATGACATATATCACAGGTGAATTAATCATTTTATGCCTGCTATCTTATAGTGGATTATGGTTAGGATAACATGAGTAGTCTGAGGCTCTGTGAAGTTTCCCCAAGGAACAGATCTAGGACCAGCTTCCCCTCCCTCAATCCTAACTTTAATTTGGGGTGGCGGGTAGCCTAGTGGTTAGAGCGTTGGACTAGTAACCAAAAGGTTGCAAGTTCAAAGCCCCAAGCTGACAAGGTACAAATCTGTCGTTCTGTCCCTGAACAGGCAGTTAAACCACTGTTCCTAGGCCATCATTGAAAATAAGAATTTGTTCTTAACGGACTTGCCTAGTTAAATAAAGGTTAAAAAAATATATTTAAAAAAACAAATCATTAGTGGGTGAAATGCAAAACTGACCCATGACCAGCATCTAGGGGCAAATTCACCCTACACCACTATTGCAAATGCATTTAGATCTGTAGCCCTGCTGTTTAAACAAGGAAGTAGAGGGAACATGACCTCAGTTGCCTTTAGGGCCATTTTGAGATTCTAGATAACCTTTTCTATTGATCTGAACTTACTGCTGTGAAATCGATACTTTATGTTATGCCTCTGAGCATGTGGGTTGGTAGGAAGGGAGAGAAAGAGCCAGAGAGAAGAGGGGGGGGGGGGGGGGGATGGAAAGAGAGAGCCAGAGAGAAGAGGGGGGGGGGGGGGGTGGAAAGAGAGAGCCAGAGAGAAGAGGGGGGGGGGGGGGGGGATGGAAAGAGAGAGCCAGAGAGAAGAGGGGGGGGGGGGGGGGGATGGAAAGAGAGAGCCAGAGAGAAGAGGGGGGGGGGGGGGGGTGGAAAGAGAGAGCCAGAGAGAAGAGGGGGGGGGGGGGGGGGGGGTGGAAAGAGAGAGCCAGAGAGAAGAGGGGGGGGGGGGGGGGGTGGAAAGAGAGAGCCAGAGAGAAGAGGGGGGGGGGGGGGTGGAAAGAGAGAGCCAGAGAGAAGAGGGGGGGGATGGTGGAAAGAGAGAGCCAGAGAGAAGAGGGGGGGGGATGGAGGAAAGAGAGAGCCAGAGAGAAGAGGGGGGGGGATGGAAAGAGAGAGCCAGAGAGAAGAGGGGGGGGGGATGGAAAGAGAGAGCCAGAGAGAAGAGGGGGGGGGGATGGAAAGAGAGAGCCAGAGAGAAGAGGGGGGGGGGATGGAAAGAGAGAGCCAGAGAGAAGAGGGGGGGGGGGGATGGAAAGAGAGAGCCAGAGAGAAGAGGGGGGGGGGGGATGGAAAGAGAGAGCCAGAGAGAAGAGGGGGGGGGGGGGATGGAAAGAGAGAGCCAGAGAGAAGAGGGGGGGGGGGATGGAAAGAGAGAGCCAGAGAGAAGAGGGGGGGGGATGGAAAGAGAGAGCCAGAGAGAAGAGGGGGGGGGGATGGAAAGAGAGAGCCAGAGAGAAGAGGGGGGGGGGATGGAAAGAGAGAGCCAGAGAGAAGAGGGGGGGGGGGATGGAAAGAGAGAGCCAGAGAGAAGAGGGGGGGGGGGATGGAAAGAGAGCCAGAGAGAAGAGGGGGGGGGGATGGAAAGAGAGAGCCAGAGAGAAGAGGGGGGGGGGATGGAAAGAGAGAGCCAGAGAGAAGAGGGGGGGGGGGATGGAAAGAGAGAGCCAGAGAGAAGAGGGCGGGGGGGATGGAAAGAGAGAGCCAGAGAGAAGAGGGCGGGGGATGGAAAGAGAGAGCCAGAGAGAAGAGGGCGGGGGATGGAAAGAGAGAGCCAGAGAGAAGAGGGGGGGGATGGAAAGAGAGAGCCAGAGAGAAGAGGGGGGGGATGGAAAGAGAGAGCCAGAGAGAAGAGGGGGGGGGGGATGGAAAGAGAGAGCCAGAGAGAAGAGGGGGGGGGGGATGGAAAGAGAGAGCCAGAGAGAAGAGGGGGGGATGGAAAGAGAGAGCCAGAGAGAAGAGGGGGGATGGAAAGAGAGCTAGAGAGAGAAGAGGGGGGATGGAAAGAGAGCTAGAGAGAGAAGAGGGGGGATGGAAAGAGAGCTAGAGAGAGAAGAGGGGGGTGGAAAGAGAGCTAGAGAGAAGAGGGGGGGTGGAAAGAGAGCTAGAGAGAAGAGGGGGGATGGAAAGAGAGCTAGAGAGGGGGGATGGAAAGAGAGCTAGAGAGGGGGGATGGAAAGAGAGCTAGAGAGGGGGGATGGAAAGAGAGCTAGAGAGAGAAGAGGGGGGATGGAAAGAGAGCTAGAGAGAGAAGAGGGGGGATGGAAAGAGAGCTAGAGAGAGAAGAGGGGGGATGGAAAGAGAGCTAGAGAGAAGAGGGGGGTGGAAAAAGAGCTAGAGAGGGGGGATGGAAAGAGAGCTAGAGAGAAGAGGGGGATGGAAAGAGCTAGAGAGGGGGGATGGAAAGAGAGCTAGAGAGAAGAGGGGGGAACGAGTAAGCTAGGGAGACCTACTAGATGTCAATCATCAGTATGTATGTTTTCAGGTCGTTCTGACCCAGCATGCATCTGAATGACCAATCTACCACTCTCTCTCTCCCCCAATGGCCATGCTTTTTTACGAAGATAACATTGAGTATTTCTCACTGTGATTTATTTGTCATAGAAAAAACATTATCCAAACTGATTCACATGTACAGCGACAGTGGGGTATTCATGTAGGAGTTCTCAAGTAGCCAACAAGTCACTGCACAAATCACATCAAATGAAGCAGCTGGGTATGAGAAATGGTTAGAAAACTAAAAACATGCAATCCTTCCAAAGTAGATACACAGATATGTTTCATACGTCAGGGGAGAGAAGGATGACTGCATCTTTTCATCCCCTCCTTCCCCTCCTTCCCATCATCTTCTTCTCTTCCCCTCGTCGTCTTCCCCTCCTTCCCCCACTCTATGTATGCATACATAACCAATACCAACACCATTGCCCGCCCCATGCCCACCCCATGCCCTAATAGATGCCCAGCTTGTCCCAGAAGTCACAGATATGGTCCCTGGTGCCCACCTGGGCATGGGAGCGGACAGTGAAGTTCATGACCAACCAGGAGCTGGTGTCCGAGTAGCGGGGCCAGGCCGGCAGGCGCTGCTGTCTACAGAAGCCGCTCTGTTGCATCCGTGAGGCCGGGTCCCCGGTGTGGGCGAATGTCCCCCAGTAACACAACATCCGATTGGACAGCAGCCTCTCGGGTGGGGCCAGCGTGAAGTTAGCCATGGAGGCAGTGTTGAAGAGGAAGGGCAGCTCAGCGCCGTGACACACGTGCTCGTAGCAGAAGGACAGACCGGACCACACACTGTGGTCCGATATCACATGGTCGAAGACGTACATCCACACGGCGCTGCCCACTTTGGTGCCTGCCCGGGCTGCCTTGCGGGAGGGGCAAAGGAAGACGTAGTCTGTCACAATCTGGAGGGAAGTAGAGAGGTCATTGAGTTCAATAGAATCTGGGCTAAAACAGAGAGATCATTGAGGTCAATAGAATCTGGGCTTAAACAGAGAGGTCATTGAGTTCAACAAAGAGAAAAGAGTCCCTAGTGGCTAGTGTGTGTGCTACAGAACTGCCGCTCAAAGCATTTTGTCTCGCTTGTTACCTGGAAACTATACTCAGGAAAACACTCAGTGCAGCCGCCTACGCGGCACAGAATCATCCAGAACACCTGTAACCCTCAGTGTCCTCAAAGGATATACACTGAACAAAAATATAAAACGCAACAATTTCAAAGATTTTACTGAGTTGCAGTTCATATAAGGAAATCAGTCAATTGAAATAGATTCGTTAGGCCCTAATCTATGGATTTCACAGGAATGGGAATACAGATATGCATCTGTTGGTCACAGATACCTCCCCTTCGCTTGCTCAACAGCTCACTTCATCTCCCCTTCTCCCCAGTTCACTTTCTCTACCACTCTCTCTCTCTCCCCCGCTCTCTTCCCCTTTACCTCTCCTTCGCACCTCCCAGGCTGAGCCATGTGGCCTCAGTGCAATAGCTGACATTTGTCATGACCCTCCCCTCCCCTGGGACCTGTCCTTTAGGAAGGGGGGGGGGGGGGGTCCTTCCTCCTATTCTGCTCCTCTTCACTGGGCACACACAGACAGTGAACTGTATATGAATACTAAACAGGTATGGGAGTGTCACCTTCTGCCCCCTGCCTCTCTCAGCACACTCATCTCTCACTTTAGATTCAAAACCTCCAGAGAAAGTACCTGAGGCTATTTACCATCCGAGCTCTCTGTTTCACATTTTGGATGTGGACTTGGAAATGAGAGCGTTTCCCTCACTACAGTGAATGCATGTATTCTACTGATGCAGTTTATGTATTCATTGTCTGTTGTTGTCTCTAGTGTGGTTGGAGTCAGTTTATCCTGTAATCCACACTGAACATCATCTAGCCTGAGCTGGTAGTGAAATAGCCTGGGCTGCATACTGAATATGGCTCTATCTGATGTCAACTCTCTGGCTGACTGGGTGAAGTTGCCCCTAGACACTGATCTTTGGTCAGTTTTGCATTTCCCCCAATACTGGTTAAGGTTAGGATGGGGGGAGGGGAAGCTGATCCTAGATCTGTAGCTTGGGGAAACTGTGATTGGGTAGTCTTCCTCTGTGTCTCTTATTTAATAAAGATCTGCTTCCACTGTGTGGTATACATCTCAAAGAGACAATGGCACTCTGCTCCAGACAGCACCACTAATGATTCTTTGAGGAGGATGGCCATGGGAGGAGCCTAAACAGAAATTTGTATTTTAGCACCCTCTGCTGGTAATCATGCGGAGTTGCACTATGAAGAACCAAACGATCAGAAGTAACCCATCTCTACACAGATTAAAATCAGAAAATATAAAGCGTTTACCTCTAAAATAATTCAGGCAGTTAGAAACCCAGCTCTCTGGGTTATTGTGATAGTTTGGTTAATCAAAAAAAGAATCGGAACCTAATACAAATTTGGTAGCATATAATTATAATGATTAAGTCCGTCCTGATTTTTTTGATGACTTGGACAGATCATTCCCACAGAGAATTGAGTAAGAGATTTTCAGCATGGGGAGTAGGGTGAAGGTACCGCTAGAGTAGACGCTTATCTTGGGTCAGTTTATCATTTTTTGTAGGTTAGGATTGGGGGAGGGGAAGCTGATCCTAGGTCTGTACCTACTGAAACCTTCTCCCCAGAGCTCAACAAGGCTCATCTAGATGCGGTGAGATGAAGCGAGGAGATGGGCAGATGTGTCCTCATCACGCTCCGAGGTCTCTCTCTACAGTCCACTGGCTGCAGATGTGACAGTCTAGCCCTACAACCACTGATCTGGAGCCTGACAATGAACATTGCCAAAACTTGTTGACTTTAATGTAAAACATTACTTTTTGGATGATTAATCAATGTCCTTTTTACATTCGATTAGTCTTTTATCTAACATGTTCGCATGGACAACACTGAGTTTCTCCCTGGCTACGTCCCAATGATCTCGTCTTCCTGATGTCTGGACCCGTTCACTACTCATTTAAAAGCATTGGATTGGTGTAGGCATAGGTTGGAGTTTCCATACCAGTAATTTCCTGCCAAATCCATTAAGGGAAGTGAACAAGTGCACACTTTGGGAGAAAGGAGAGATTATTGGGACGCACCCTTTGTGAAAGTCATATTTTACCTGAGCCAGCATGTCCCGTCGGTCAATGTCCTTGTACAGGGGCAGGTACTTGTGTAGGATCCTGAGGGCGTGCTGTTTGAAGATGGCCGCGGTGTAGACGGTGCACTCCACCGCAGACACAGGCTTGGTGAAGACCCCGTACATAAATATCACCCCCTCCTCTGAAGTGGTCCCTGCAAGGTTGTTGTACGTCAACAACATGCCTTCAAAATGTTGGTCCAAACGTTCTGGTATAATCTTGGTTGTGTTCATTAGGCACCAAACAGAAGAAATCGGGATGAAACAGGGAGGGAGGGACTATCTGGAATCATTTACATTTTCTATAGAATGTTTTAAACATTTGCGAGCCCTAATGAACACAACCCTGGTATGAATATAACCATGGATCCTGTAGAAGGGAAGGACACAGAACACATCAGGGATGAAGAATCTCTCCTACAGATGTGTTATGTCGAGTGGCCAGCTGAGAGGGAACCAATTGCACTTCACCATCTAACATTCAACTACTCAATCTAATTAAGTCACACCCTTAGCCAGCTTAGCCAAAGCCCAGGCATTGACTTGGGGAGCCAATGCAACTCTTCAGGTCTCTGGCAATGGTTACTCGTCATCACACATGCACCGAACCATCTCTGTAACCTTAAGTGTGTAACAGATGTCTTCACTAGTTCAGAGTACCTACTTTTAATATACTGTAAGTTGTTCTTGGAGTGTCCTGAAAGACATTTGCCAAATTAAATGTATTAAGTGTTATGGGGCCAGCCGTTAAAAGCTGTTCTGGTTAAATGTGAGTGTATTTCAAGTGGTCCATACCAAGGAGGACTGGTTTCTCCTTCTGCCAGTGGCCTTTCTGGAAGGCAGTCACAGCCTGCTCCTTGATCAGCTCTCCATCCACGTAGGGCCCCCAGGTCTCAAAGATCTCCAGGAACCTGAAGGGATTCACCACTTTGGAACCTGAGACAGAGAAGAGAGAGAGAAGAGAGATGAGGAAGGGTAAGAAAGAGAGAGTCAGAGAAAACAACAATTAGTTACTTACCAAAATACATCCTGCAAATATACATAAAATGACTCCCTGCTAAACAACTAGCTCTGTAATGAAATACACTTAAGCAACTCTGAGATGTTGATTTTGTCATGAATAAGGGCCAACTGAGATAGGTAGAGGGTCAACATTTGTTGTGTCCCAAATTGTTCCTTACTTTGACCCGAGCCCTATGGGGATAGGGGGCCATTTGGGTCACAACTCGGTCTAAAAACGGTCAGTCAGAGACAGACAGAGACACAGAAGAAGACTGGTCTCCTACTTGACTTAATCTGGGCAGCGAGGACAGCCTGAGGACTGAGGGACAGCAGGCACACGATGTCGCTCACAGAGCAGTTGGCCTGTCTGGCAAAGTCCCTCCCCAGCTTCAGGGCATCATGTCTGGAACAAAGAAAACAGACCACAGATAGTCTCTCTCTGCTCAATGGGAACATTAGGTAGTGCCACATCTCTTCCAGGAGAGTAACGACAGCTGGAGATGGAATGACTGTTTTACTAGGACATGGACTGGAACTTAAAGGTACCTCGTCTTCTTGGATGCATTAGCATGTCTAAACTGTAACCCCGAGGGGAGAAATAACATTGAATTTAATTGATTGAATTCAATTTTATTGAATTAATCCCATTTATTCCTTGTAGCTTGGCAGGCCGTATAACAAAACACTTATCAGGAAGGTCGGCGATTCACTTTTGTAGTCAATTTCACATATGGCAAGGATTACTCATTCAAAATGTGGGAAGGATAAGTTGATCTATATAGATGATAGAAGCAAAGTGAGGGTCTCCTTCTTAAACCTGAAATCCTGAATGGTGAAACCGCCACGTCTGTTTGGGATATTATAACAACGAAGAAGTTACTGGAAACAATGAACACTGTATTTTTCCCTTTGCCATCATCGCACGCGCGATAGAACAGTAGAATCCGTACTGACATTTATTTTGTTGCGTTGCACGACGCTCAGCTTCGTCAACAAAACAACAACAACAACGGCGGCGGTGGGGCGGACAGTGGGACCGTTTCCACTACGGCGGATTTCATCTTTTAAAGGAGTTAGCGATCAAGACCACCAGCTGAGTCATGTGTACATTCGGCCAACGGAAGGAAACGGACTGAAACAGGAAGATAAATGTGGATCTGTCCAATGAGAAATGCTTGTTTTTGCTGCAGTGTGCCCTAATGAACACTACCCAGATGTTAGGAGTTAGAGGTCACCGACCTGGTCTTGAGAGGGATGGAGAAGGGTAGGCTCTGGAACACAGCCTGTTTGAACAGGGGCTTACTGCTCTGGACCATCAGATGGAGGCTCACTGACTGGGCTCCTGCACTCTCCCCAAACATGGTCACCTGTTTTGGATGTTAATGAGCCATAATCAGGGTTGTGTTGTATATCCACAGACAGAGAAAATAACAACGTACACAAACACATAATCCTGATGGTTTTATGCCTCATTTAGATATAACGCAGGATGATAAAGCTGTTTATCTTTGATTGATGGAGTTGGGATACAGAACTGAAAGGCTTTCAACATCACTTTTACTGAACCAACCAGCGTGTGGTACTAGCTGTTTGTATGAGATGCCAGCAATTTCTCTTTCTGCATGATCCAACGAATGTGTTTGTGTTGGGTCTGCAGTAGGGCACAACTAGGGCTTCTGGAAAACCAGAGAATTTATTGAAAGTTCCTGGGATTTTGCAACCCTACTCTGCAGCATCGCTCCATCTCTGGACAGCACCTTT
Source organism: Oncorhynchus clarkii lewisi (assembly GCF_045791955.1). NCBI lineage: Eukaryota > Metazoa > Chordata > Actinopteri > Salmoniformes > Salmonidae > Oncorhynchus > Oncorhynchus clarkii. Next base: position 86,453 of record NW_027261070.1, read on the forward strand.
CCCCACTCAATAACCACTCAGAGAAATGTCATCAGGGCTGGAGGAGCTCTTCTCTGGACAGCACCTTTCCCCACTCAATAACCACTCAGAGAAATGTCATCAGGGCTGGAGGAGCTCTTCTCTGGACAGCACCTTCCCCACTCAATAACCACTCAGAGAAATGTCATCAGGGCTGGAGGAGCTCTTCTCTGGACAGCACCTTCCCCACTCAATAACCACTCAGAGAAATGTCATCAGGGCTGGAGGAGCTCTTCTCTGGACAGCACCTTCCCCACTCAATAACCACTCAGAGAAATGTCATCAGGGCTGGAGGAGCTCTTCTCTGGACAGCACCTTCCCCACTCAATAACCACTCAGAGAAATGTCATCAGGGCTGGAGGAGCTCTTCTCTGGACAGCACCTTCCCCACTCAATAACCACTCAGAGAAATGTCATCAGGGCTGGAGGAGCTCTTCTCCGGACAGCATCTTCCCCACTCAATAACCACTCAGAGAAATGTCATCAGGGCTGGAGGAGCTCTTCTCTGGACAGCACCTTCCCCACTCAATAACCACTCAGAGAAATGTCATCAGGGCTGGAGGAGCTCTTCTCTGGACAGCACCTTCCCCCACTCAATAACCACTCAGAGAAATGTCATCAGGGCTGGAGGAGCTCTTCTCTGGACAGCACCTTCCCCCACTCAATAACCACTCAGAGAAATGTCATCAGGGCTGGAGGAGCTCTTCTCTGGACAGCACCTTCCCCCACTCAATAACCACTCAGAGAAATGTCATCAGGGCTGGAGGAGCTCTTCTCTGGACAGCACCTTCCCCCACTCAATAACCACTCAGAGAAATGTCATCAGGGCTGGAGGAGCGCGTCGCTGTGCCTCACAGAGGCTGTTATTCTCCCAGTGGTGTGGCCTCACTACAAATCAGTCACGACAGCACCACGGGATATATAGAGGTCATTCAACAACAACCACTGCTGAAATACAACCAACAAGGTATTTCTATACATGGTCAGAATGTGAATATCTAGGTCAGTGTATCTGGAGTTTTTCCTGACCAGAGTTGGGATCAATTCCATTTCACTTCAGTCCATTCAGGAAGTAGACAGAAATTCCAATTCACTGTTCAATGACAACAATTGGAATATAAATGTATATTTACTTCCCGAATTGACTGAATTTAAATGGAATTGACCCCAACCCTTTCCCTGACCACCAACCTGGTACTTCATGCCCAACCCTGCACCTAACGCCCAACCCTGCACCTGAGCCCCAACCCTGCACCTGAGCCCCAACCCTGCACCTGAGCCCCAACCCTGCACAAAAAGAAGTGACGCCCAACTCTGCAACAAAACAAAAAGATCAGTTTGAGTCCGTTGAGATCATCAAGGACTTGAGGTGGTGGAAGAAAATCAGATGTTGTCATTTTGTATGACTGTGTGACTGTGGATCATTAGGCGTTAAATAGATAAAAAAAACAGACAAACAGGCAGGGACTACGTGGGCTAGTCTAAGAAACACTCATATTCGTTTTCCATTGCGAAACATTTGTAAATATTTTCCCTTGCCTGCTCTAATGAACACAACCCAGGATAATGTGTACGTGCTTGCCTTGCTGGGGTCGCCTCCAAACAGAGCAATGTTTTGTTGAACCCAGAGAAGAGCAACCTGCTGATCCAGGATCCCATAATTCCCGGTTGCTGAGGTTTTGGGGTCTTTTCCCGAGACGAGGAAACCAAACGCCCCTGCAATGATACAGCAAGTTCCTTGGACCATGAAAAACTATACACAAAACAATACACCTCTCAGAGGAGACTGGTGGGCAGAGATATAGGAGGACTGGCTAATCATAATGTCTGAAGTGGAATTGATGGAACGGATTCAAACACATCAACACATGGCGTTTTGATATGGTTCTATTTATGCCATTCCAGCCATTACAATTAACCCATCCTCCCATCTCTGCCCACCAGCCTCTTCTGACACCCACACAGATAATGGCCTTTTCTCAATGGTCTCACATACCCATATTGATCAGGCCACCACAGGGTCGCAACTCGCTACACCCACCAAATGGTATTTATTGAGGAGGGGATGGTAGAAGTCTAAGTCCACTTGAGAAAAGTATATTATATATACAGCAAGTTGATATACCCAGGGTCTTCTGCTAAATCAGACAAGCTCTCTGTTCAGAAATGTTTGAAATCACCATCCTAGTTTTGGGACTGTGTAAGATAATGTAATCAGCAAACACACTAATGAATCACAAAAGGTCTCTGGACTGTCTCTGCCCTGTTCCAGGTCTCTTATGAAAGAAACGATTTGATCTCAAGGAAACTAGCCTGGATAACTAGATAAAGGTTGTATAGTGAAGAGGTGTAGGGTGACGTTCCCTTGAAATACGGACCCTGGTCAGTTTGGCATTTCCCCCACTAATGGTTAAGGTTAGGTTTAGGGAAACGGATCCTAGATATGTACCTAGAGAAACTCCACCCCGGAGCTAAAGAACACCTGTCTTACCTAGCCGATACGCCATGCTCACCACCACAGTGTGAGTGAAGTTACTGATGAACCTCCCATCGTACAGGGGCTTGGAGGCTGAGCCAGCAATGAAATCTCCCCCGTGGATCCACACCATCACTGGCAGGGTTGTCAGTAAAGGGGAACTGAAGTTAACATCCAGAGGTACAAATATGTTGAGGTAGAGGCAGTTCTCACTCACCTATGGGAAGACACGTTTCATTTCAGAAACCAAATATTCACATTTCACACGCCATTTCACACGGCAAATAAAATACTCACATTATTGATGAATCAAAGACATTCCTGGATGTTATCGGGAGATTATTCAGGACTTTGTTAATTTCATGTTTCACTGTCAACACGCTGCACATGACACACTGCTAGAACATTGTGCTAAATCATAACAACATAATTATCGAGCCCATCTGTGTTAGTCCCCTACCTTCTGAGGGCACCTGTCAGATATAGGGCCACTGCAGCCTTGCATACAGGCGTCCCTCGGGTACGTGGCGTCGTGGACCCCCGGCCACGGGGTCACCGGTCTGGGGGGCTTCCAGCGGTGCGTGGCCACAGGTGGGTCCGCGTACGGTATCCCATAAAATATGTGGGACTTTTCCACTGTGAGTCCCTTGATCAACCCATTGTTGGTCAACACTATGGGGCCATAGTCAGGAATATCAGGGATGGTAGTCCTGGTGTTGAGTGTATTCTGGATGACTGGTTCCTCATCAGTCCAGATGGGAATGGAATCCTCTGGATCTCCAAGCTCCTCCAGTGAGTTTGTTTCAACGCGAAGGTCCCTGTTGATAGCCAGAGGCTGATCCCTGACCAGTAGTCCAGAGGAAGAAATCCTTCTAATAAACTCTGTAAGGTCGATCTCATTCTCAAACGTTGCCTCCTCTGCAAAAGACATCGCAAAGACCAGTGAGCAAAGCAGCAAGAAACAGTGACAGCTCTCCATCTTTCCTGAATGAATTATTAGAAAGTATTAGCCAGGGTCTCTCAGTCAGGTCAGATCATTCTCCAGTTGCGTCCTAGCTGGTGCAGAAAATGGAAGCCTAAACTCCTACACAGATGAGTAAGGGGGAAATGCTTCTTCCTTTTCAGGCTTTCCTTTTCATACCATATTTGGTAAGGAGAGGAAGTCGAGTGGCAGGTCAGAGGGACTATATCAATCAAGACAAAGACAAAGAGAGTAGGCGTTCCCTAACAGAAATATGCAAATTAACACTAATATGCACCAATAATATATTTATAGTTTGCGCTTGGCTCTGCCCACCTCCTTGATTGAGTGTTCACAGTGTGAAAATGATTCCCATGTAAAAGCCCCATGTGAACGATCTTGGGTTTAACAATAAGAATCTTTGGTTCTTACAGAGGCCTGTGTGGATACTCATGACACTAATTTGGCCAATTGGACAGTTCTCAGACAGAACTTCCCTTGTCAGACAACTGTGAATTAGGACTCATGACTGATATACTTGGGATAGCCAGGACCCTGTGATGCACTTCCAGTAATGGGAGGCAGGTGGTCTTTCCTTTACCTAACGAGATAATAGGTTCCCATGATGTGAAGCTCAGCTCATTCTTGGGTGGTCACAATATTGCTCTGTGTGACGTTTCCTCTAGATACAGATCTAGGATCAGATTCCCCTCCCCCCAATCCATATCTGTAACATTAGTTAAACATCATAATATATGATATTATGCAAATCATTTGTGATCAAACCTGCACCAAGACAGTGGGCCCTATCAGATTGACCTGCACCTGTTAGTCATTATTAGTCGATGACGTCAGGTCAGTCGTTTGTTTTCGTCAACTCAATCACGCTTACCCATACCTGAGTGCAAAATAACAGCCGCAAGAAACATGTAGGCTAAACATATACTTAATTTCGTTCTTGTATTATTCATTTAATGGTGAATTAAGGTGGCCATGATTATTGATAAAGAACACCGAATTTGCTTTTGCAGGACCTGTTTCGCGTTTCCATTTATATTGTTCATTCTTGTACCTCACACGATATCTCTCGGTAAGTAGCCTGTGCGTGCTAAGTGCGTTATTGTCGTGTTTGTAATTGATACTGAGTGGCTATGCTGTTTCCACATCAATTATGAGTTACACACAAACATATATTTAGTTTAATTTCCTCCCGGGACGCGAGGTTTTGGTTGTAACGTTAGCTTCTTACAATCTGCAGGAAGCTGCAGTAGTTTTACTTTCTCCATATGTTGGAAAATCAGCAACAATTCCTTGTTTGGGAGGTAAACAAGTCCAGTATTTCATAAACACATAATCATGCCAAACTTCTGAACCATGCACTTGGCACTAACTTACACCTATGTGTCTTGTTCACTTTGATTCTCTACAGTTGGCCAGAAGGACATTTATGGTTGAACACCACCAAATTGAAATCCATTTGGAGAGAGGACACATTTTCGTCTTTGACAGTTGCCACTACTGTGGAACACAAATTGACACTTCATTATGGTGTCATGGTTCGGAAGTGGATATTCTCCATCTTCCCAGGTCTTCCACACTTCCACTCATTGACTTTATTTAAGTACAAACACTGTTCTGTATCCATTGATCTAAACAAATTATGCAATATTTTAGTTCTGTGATTCTGAGATTACCATTGGTGTTCATTAGATCAGGATACAGTATAATAATTGTTTTCTTCACTTGAAGGTTCACATTCCATTGAGTTCAGAAGTATACATAAACCTGACCAACAGCCCATCAATAGCACTCTGGTGGGTAGACCTGTAATATAAGTGATGACATTCTCCTCTTATCTGGTGTCACCATAATGTCCCTTTTGAATGAAAGATTAATGTTTGTCCATTCTCATGTTATCGCTCTTAGGAAGCCCTGGAGTTGTTCTCCACCAATGAGGTGTTTGCGTGTGAAAACAGCACTCTGTACCTCTATCAGGATCCAAACTTCATCCTCATGCTCGGTAACGTTGTTACGTCTTTGTCTTTGTTTGAGAGAGAGAGGGGGACCGAGAGAGCCACAAAGGGAGAGGGATAAATAAATGGAGGGAGGGAGATGGAAGGAGAGAGATGAATGAAGGTAGGTAGATGGAAACATGGATCGTCAGAAAGGCAGACAGACATGAGACTCAAAAGGGAGTGAGAGCAAAAGTGAAATCAAGATGGAGACAGAATTCAGGTGATGATCTGGGAATATGCCTACTATACCACTGGTGTGCAGGTCATAAATGTAGTCATCACTCCCATCTCCTCTCCTAGGTCACACCGTGCGCTACCCCTTGAAGCTGGAGTCCAGGAGTACCTCCATGTTACTGGTGTCCTGGAAAGAGAAGATGCAGCCCCCGGCTGCCCCTGTCCCCGTCCACTCTGTGTCCCTATACCACTCTGAGATGAAGGCCTACGCTGCCCTTAGTGTGGACAGTACCCACTCCAACCACTACCGCTTCACAGCCCTGGAATCCTGCAGTTCCTATGCTGCCTGTGTGGAGGTGGCAGGCAGCCACTCGCTTACCTGTCTCTCCACTATCACAGGTACAGTTGGGGTGTATTCATTAGTGCATACTGTAGCAAAACTAATACACTAGTTCCTAGTGAATACACTCTTGGTAGCTCTAGTCGTTGTCACCCTGTGTAATCGCACCGATCTTTCTTAGAGGTTCAAACTGTTATTTACAGGCCTTTTTGATGATATAAAATAATAAAGTATAGATTTTTGAGGAATATAACTTATGTCCTGTCCCATGAGCTCGCTACTGATGAGTAGCACTGTGTTGTATTGATATTTATGGAGTAATTACTTTGTTACATATTGCTGCATAATTGCTATTCATATCCAGACCCAGAAGTCCCCAGACATTTCCAGGTGACGACGTGGAACAGCAGCAGTGTCACAGTGTCCTGGGACTGTCCCGACAACCGCAAGTTCTCCTTCTTCCTTGTCACGGTCCTCTACCTCAATGGCACCAACCATGTATTGGAGGAGAGGTCATTCAGGCACACACTGGACACCTTTGTGTTCTCTCAATCTGACCTGCCGCCCTGTAGCAGGGTGAAGTTTGGCCTGCAGACGGTGTGCCAGGCAGGCACGGAGGCTCGCCACAGCAGAATGGTCCTCATCAAAGGGAATACTGGTAAGATCCACCTAGTTGATGCTATGCTAGGCTGAGTGTCAATAGCCTTAAGTTTCATCCCCTCGTCTCCTTCCCTTTTATATGCGCAAATCTGAGGGTAGGACCGGTGTTCTGAGGAGGGTAGGACCGGTGTTCTGAGGAGGGTAGGACCGGTGTTCTGAGGAGGGTAGGACCGGTGTTCTGAGGAGGGTAGGACGGGTGTTTTCACCTATTCTAACAGAGTTCTCTGATCACTGCAAATGAGGGGAAGGAGAAAAGAGGAAATCACTTCTATTGACATGCAGCCAAAGTAAACCCATAACATCTGTTCATCCAAGGCACTGGTTTCACACAGTCTTGAATTGCCTTTCTCCTACTTTGCTTACGGTGAACACTTTTGGAAATGACTATCGGCCTTCTCTTTAGTCCACTCAGAAATCGAGAACCTGTGGCAGACCTCCTCGGGGCCGGACAACTACACCCTGAGCTGGGTGGTGAGGAACACTTCTTCTATCTCCATGTTCAGGATCTACCACCAGGGGGTGCTCCACTACACCACCCTGCTCACCAGCCACACGGTGGCCAGCCTTCTGCCGTGCAGCCAGTACTTGGCTAGAGTAGAGGCGCTGTGTGGAGACAGCGTGGTCATGAGCTCCAAGACCGTACTCGCTCGCACAGGTAAACTGGAGCCAAACTGGGCTCATGTTGAGCGGTTGCGTGATTGATGTTTGGGCAGCTCATGTCTATTTTTGACTAGGTTAGAGATTCATTTAGGGGGGATTGAATGGATAAAATGAATAACGATAACCTAATCATTTAATCAGCTTGATTGGTGATTAAATAAAGTGCGATCACATGCTTTTATGTACATGCTTTTGTTCCAATCCAACACCTGATTCAACTATTCGTGATTGATTGATTAGTTCAGTAGACAGTATGTATGGCAGCAGTACTGGGCTGGAACACAAACCTGCCCACCCTGTAGAGACTATAGGACCAGTATTGAAGACCACTACAGTATTGCAGACCTGTATCTGCTATGTTGGGCGGGTATTTGCTTTCTCCTCTCTCTTTTCAGGGGTGATGTTTCCCCTAGGTACAGATCTAGGATCACATTCCCTTCCCCCAATCCTATTTTTATTTTTTTTGTGTGTGTGAATTTTTCTCCCCAATTTCGTGGTATCCAATTGTTTTTTAGTAGCTACTATCTTGGGTCAACTGCACCCTACTCCGTTCTTCTCTCTCCTAGGACCCAGAGGTGTTTCAGAACTGCGCTACCGTCCTGAGGACTCTACAGCGCTGTGGATTGGTGGGACCGGACAGGGCCTGGCCTTTCAGTACCAGCTGTCTTATGACAATGGCTCGACCATCCAGCAAGGCTGGCTGATGGAGCCTTTGCTCCCCCTCCTGGGGCTCATTGAGGGTGCGCGCTATGCCCTGGACGTGTGGGAAGAGTGTGACGGCGAGTGGAGCGCCGACCCGGCCCTGGTGTGTTTCGATGGAGTCAACGTTTCCGTCAACGCCCTCGTGCTGCCGGTGGCGTCCACCCTGAGGCCGAATGAAGACAAAGGTTGGTGTCATCTGGGCTGTGTTCAGTAGGGCACAACGTTGTGGAATTATCATATATACAGTACCAGTCAAAGGTTTGGACACCTACTCATTCAAGGGTTTTTCTTTATTTTTACTATTTTCTACGTTGTAGAATAATAGTAAAGACATCAAAACTATGAAATAACACACATGGAATCATGTAGTAACCAAAAAGTGTTAAACAAAATATATTTTAGATTTTAGATTCTTCAATGTAGCCACCCTTTGCCTTAATGACAGCTTTGCGCACTCTTCACATTCTCTCAACCAACTTCATGAGGTAGTCACATTGGAATGCTTTTCCAACAGTCTTCATACATATGGTGAGCACTTGTTGGCTGCTTTTCCTTCACTCTGCGGTCCAACTCATCCCAAACCACCTAATTTGGGTTATGGTCAGTGATTGTGGACCCAGGTCATCTGATGCAGCACTCCACCACTCTCCTTCTTGGTCAAATAGCCCTTATGTAGGTGTTTTGGGTCATTGCCCTGTTGAAAAACAAATGATAGTCCCACTAAGCGCAAACCAGATGAGAAGGTGTATCACTGCAGAATGCTGTGGTAGCCATGCTGGTTAAGTGTGCCTTGAATTCTAAATAAATAATTGAGTGTCACCAGCAAAGCACCATCACACCACCTACATGCTTCACCTAGTCTGCCTCTCACAAAGACACGGCGGTTGGAACCAAAAATCTTGAATTTGGACACATCAGAACCAAGGACAGATTTGCACCAGTTTAATGTCCATTGCTCGTGTTTCTTGGCCCAAGCAAGTCTCTTCTTCTTAATGGTGTCTAGTTGTGGTTTCTTTGTAGCAATTCAACCATGAAGGCCTGATTCACGCAATCTCCTCTGAACAGTTGATGTCTGTTACTTGAACTCTGAAGCATTTATTTGGGATGCAATTTCTGAGGCTGGTAACTATAATGAACTTATCCTCTGCAGCAGATAATTCTGGGTATTCCTCTCCTGTGGCGGTCCTCGTGAGAGCTAGTTTCATCATAGCACTTGAAGGTTTTTGCGACTGTACTTGAAGAAACTTTCAAAGTTCTTGACATTTTCTGTAATGATTGACCTTCATGTCGTAAAGTAATGATGTACTGTCATTTCTCTTTGCTTATTTGAGCTGTTCTTGCCATAATATGGACTTGGTCTTTTACCAAATAGGGCTGTCTATACCAACCCTACATTGTCACAACACAAATGATTGGCTCAAACGCATTAAGAAATTTCACTTAAGGCACACCTGTTAATTGATATGCATTCCAGGTGAAAACCTCATGAAGCTGGTTGAGAGAATGCCAAGAGTGTGTAAAGCTGTCATCAAGGCAAAGGGTGGCTACTTTGAAGAATCTAAAATATATTTTGACATGTTTAACACTTGTTTGGTTACTACATGATTCCAGATGTGTTATTTCATAGTTTTGATGTCGTCACTATTATTCTAAAATGTAGAAAATAGTAAAAATAAAGAATAACCCTTGAATGAGTAGGTGTGTCCAAACCTTTGACTGGTATTGACTGGTATTGTATGTGCAAACGTGCCTCTGATGCGTAGAGTAAGGAAGCACGTTATCTCTATTAACGTCATTTCGATCCCGTGTTCCATGACGTTTGTCTACTGAACCTACGCCAGATGTTTATTGTTGGGTGGGTTTAGGAGAGGAAGAAATGGATGTTTATATTGTTGGGTGGGTTTAGGAGAGGAATAAATGGATGTTTATATTGCTGGGTGGGTTTAGGAGAGGAAGAAATGGATGTTTATATTGTTGGGTGGGTTTAGGAGAGGAAGAAATTGATGTTTATATTGTTGGGTGGGTTTAGGAGAGGAAGAAATGGATGTTTATATTGTTGGGTGGGTTTAGGAGAGGAAGAAATGGATGTTTATATTGTTGGGTGGGTTTAGGAGAGGAAGAAATGGATGTTTATATTGTTGGGTGGGTTTAGGAGAGGAAGAAATTGATGTTTATATTGTTGGGTGGGTTTAGGAGAGGTAGAAATGGATGTTTATATTGTTGGGTGGGTTTAGGAGAGGAAGAAATGGATGTTTATATTGTTGGGTGGGTTTAGGAGAGGAAGAAATGGATGTTGCAGGAACAGATTTGCTATTCTACATGCACTTGATATGATCAGTTAAAGCGTTTTCTTTAAACGAGTGCTTTGTTAATTGTCTTCTCGTGCATTTTTATGCTATTACTTATGAAATTAAACTGCTTTGGCTTATATACTCAGACTTTCCATGTACACAATGTTTATGGCTTTGTTTTGCTGTAGGGTTGATGTTTTGTTTTCTCAGTTCTAGCCTTTATTGTGCCTTGGTTAATGGTGTTGGACCCAAAGACTGAGCCCTGGGCTGAGCTGAAGCGCATCTACGAAAAACTAGTGAGTGTCTTTGGGCACCAAATGGAATAAAACTGACTGAAACCGAGAGGGACTACTTGGACTTGACAAGAAACGTTAACTTAAACATATTACAAAAAATAAAAAAATTCTGTCATGTGGTCTTATGAACACAACCCTGGCCTCCCTCTCACTGACATTTATTCATGCCCATAGCTGGAGGAGCTTTTGAAAGAGTACCCAATTAAGACCAGGGTGGAGTTGGTTGCGTTCAAGGAGCTGGAAGGCGAATCCAAAACTAAGATTACCTTTCAAGGCTTTGACGCTTCCATAACCGACGTAGACTTACCGCTACCACCTGGCGAGCAGCTGGACCATATCCAGTCCCTCCAGCCGCCCAATATCACAGTCAAGGACGGGATCATCTACTGGGATGGTAAGAGAACCACTAACAGCATCGCATGGAGTATCGTCAGATTTCTTTTAACATTTCATGTCTTTTAAACTTGTGTGATGCGCTCAAACTATAATTCTTGCCTACCTAGGCGGTTACCTGTCCCAAATGTGGGGTTTGTATGTTGCTTGGCACACTATCACTGAAATAATGGAACTCTGTGCATTACACAGAATGCTGCTGCTGTTTTTTTATGCTCCATTGTAAAGTCAGCTTCCCCTCTCCCAATTCTAACCTTAACCATTAGTGGGGGAAATGAGAAACTGACCCAAAAGCAGCGCCTAGGGGTAACTTTACCCTCCCTTTTGGACAGACCCAGATGAGTGTGCGACGCCTGACCTGAACAGGTGTGATGCCAACTCTTTGTGCGTCAACACTCTGAACTCCTATACCTGTGTGTGTCAACATGGCTTCTATGACGTCGGGCCCGCCTTCGTTCCCCCTCCTACCCCTGCCTCACATCCTGTCTGTTATGGTCAGTTAGCTTCTTGTTATCAATATGTCTGTTGGTGTACCTTTTTTTGTATTCAATACTACACCACCCCTGTTTACTGATGGGTCATGTTCAATAGGGCACACAACGGATAACGTTTTGTTTTAAACGTGTTGCAATGGAAAACAAGCATTTTCATTGGAGAAGTTCAGGCAGTCCCTCCTTGTTTGTCTGGTTTCTTCTGTTCTGTGCCTAATGAATAAGACGCTGAATCCTTTTGAGGGTAAAGAAATTAATTCCAACAGAAAAAGGGATGTTCACCCAGTGCCTGACGAGATCGATGGCCGGAGGTATCGCCAAAGCCTTCCTGATTGGCTACTTTGGTGGCGACGTGACGGTTGTCTTGAATGAAGGCCGTTGTACCATGGAGGAGAGCGAGACGCTCTACCACTTCCACGTGTTGCGTAAACCCTCGCAGTGTGGAACGATACGGCTGGTGAGTGACCATGCATTCAGATATGCAAAGGGATTATAATGGAATCTATAACCGGTCACACTGGATACCTGCCAAGCACTACTGTAATGTAATTATGCCATTGTGCACAGCACTGCGGATTAAATGGGATTGTATGTTTGTGCATGCGTATGCTTGTGCGAATGTGTGTGTGTTTACATGCTTGTGTGTGTCCAGGTGAACAGAACACACATCGAGTTCCGGAATACTCTGACAGTGACCTTGAGCAGAGAGAGGACCATCACACGAAGAGATCTCAAGGTTATCTGGAAGTGCATCTACCCCCGGAACTATGTCCGCAACACCCAGATAAACGTAGATCTGGAGTGGTAAGAAAAGATAGATCGGAGTAATTCTGGGGCCAGGAGATGTTTCTGATTAGGTGACCTACAAGGAAAAACTGGTCCTGTAGCCTGGCAAGGCTTGCAAATGGAGGGAATATTACCGGTACCTTTTGAAATGTACAAGTAATCTTTTGATTCATACAATGGATCAGAATCCCCTCTCTACCCCCTCCAGGATCACCTCCCACTCTGTGGTGGAGTACAACTCCTCCCATCAGCTGGGTCTGGCCATGACCATGTACAGCGACAACTCCTTCTCCTACGGCTACAGAGACTCCATCGCCCTCCACCTCAGTGACGTACTCTTCTTCGAGGTGGCCCTCCTGACAAACAACACGTTCGCCTCGGAGGTCCTGCTAGAAGTGATTTCCTGCTGGGCCACAGAGAGCCCGGATCCACAAGACGAAACCAAGGGCTTCTTTCTCCTAGATGGGTGGGTTACTGTACTGGGTCATATTCATTTGTGCACACAAAAAACAAGAGTTTGTTATTGGAGAAGTTCAGGTAGCCTCGCCTGTTTTAGTCCATTTTCTTCTGTTTGATTTCTAGTGAATATGACCCTGGTGTGAAATATGGTATTCTAAACTCGGGGCTGCGTTCAATCGAGCAATATAAAATGTCATGTAGAGGCATTATGTGATGGTGGGGATAGGTTATTAGAGTATAGGGTTCTTTTGTTGAGGTATAAAATATTATTTGTTTTTGGACAACATGGTACCTCCATGTTTTCAAACATTATCTTCTGTTTCAAACCTACTGGGCATGACCCTGGATTTTCAAGACTTAAAAAAAAGCAGTTTGGGATCATTCCCTATTCTCTTGTCCTCAGCTGCCCTGTTGACAGCACCTTTCATTGGCTGTCTGTGAACGGTGTGTCACAGAGGAGCAGATTCTCCATTCACATGTTCACTATGCCCAAGGAGTTACCCATCTACATGCACTGCCTGGCCCGGATATGCAGTCACGATGAGGACTGTACTACGGTAAATTTCTAACAAGTTCAAGTCTATTTGCCATTATAAATATATTGAAAATCTTAGTAGTTGTTCAGTTTAAAAATGGTAAGAATGATTAGGACATATGTATTAGACCTTACAAATACACATAGAAATGTGTTACAGAGCAGTCATTTTAATTGAAAGTAAGTCTAAGAAGCGGTAGATCTTTCTATATGAGCTATTTCTATGCTTTCCAATTCTAAGTTTAGTTTTTGTGTCTCTTTAGTTTTTGTACACCAGCTTCCAACGGCTGAAAATATTTCACAGCGGTTTAGATGGTATAATGATTCTTACACTATACTTACTTGTTTAGTCACAAACTGAAATTAGGCAAACTATTAGCATTTTAGCAACCAGGAAATGGTTGAGATTTCTGCATAGTGCATCTTTTTAAAGCTGATATTCACCTTTGCTCAACAAACATCTGTATTGATCGGACAAACAGTTATGCACATTTATTAGTAATGACTTGGTCATTATTGTTTTTATACCTATTTTCCTATGATTCTCTGTAGAACTGTACCACCCACAGACTTTCAAAGAGATCAACAGCTAGATGGGATCCATACATCAATGTAGCTGTGGTCGTGTCTGCAGGACCACTGATGGTCACCCCCGAGGCGGCACCAGGGACCAAACTCTCCAACTGTGAGTTGGTGTGATGTGAAACGTTTTGAGCGTTGCCGATATCGTTTTAATCTATACATTTATTTCTGAAACTTCTGTAACATTCTTGAACAGGCCTGTGGTACCTGGGGATGCTCCAAATGATGTATTGGATACTAATTCAGTTTGTAACAGGGATATGTGAATGCTTCCATGCAGCAGTTACACCTTAACTCGTGTAAATCACCAGCAGCAATTTTTCAACAAACTGTTACATGGCGATACTTCCATAATTGGAACTTACCAGTGTCTTCTCAACTGCCGTCGTGGAGCATTGGAACTTAGAAAATGCTCAGTTTATAAAATGAAATACATTATTGCTCAATGAGGTGATCTTAACAATGTGTACTCCACCATATTGTCTGTTTCCGATCTTCCGGATCGATCAAGACACTTAGGTGTCCACGCCAAAGTGTTTCATGTCATGACCGCAACTCAGAAATCAAGTGTCAATTCTTTATTTTATTTCACATTTATTTAACCAGGTAGGCCAGTTGAGAACAAGTTCTCATTTACAACTGCGGCCTGGCCAAGATAAAGTAAAGCAGTGAGAGACAAACAACAGTATTTATTCCATGTGTAAAACGTACAGTCAATAACACAATAGAAAAAGTCTATAGTGTGTGCAAATGGCGTAAGGAGGTAAGGCAATAAATAGGCCATAGCAGCGAAGTAATTACAATTTAGCAAATTAACACTGGGGTGATAGATGTGCAAGTAGAAATACTGGTGTACAAAAGAGCAACAACAAAAAAAGTAAATAAAAACAATATGGGGGTAAGGTAGGTAGTTGGATGGGCTATTTACAGATGGTCTGTGTACAGCTGCAGCGATCGGTAAGCTGCTCAGATAGCTGATGCTTAAAGTTAGTGAGGGAGATATGTCTCCAACGTCAGCGATTTTTGCAGTTTGTTCCAGTCATTGGCAGCAGAGAACTGGAAGGAAAGGTGGCCAAAGGTGTTTGCTTTGGGGATGACCAGTGAGATATACCTGCTGGAGCGCATGCTACGGGTGGGTGTTATGGTGACCAGTGCGCTGAGAAGGCGGAGCTTTACCTAGCAAAGACTTATAGATGACCTGGAGCCAGTGGGTCTAGCGACGAATATGTAGCGAGGGCCAGTGGTGGGTGGTATATGGTGCTTTGATGATGAAACAGATGGCACTGTGATAGACTGCATCCAGTGTGCTGAGTAGAGTGTTGGAGGCCATTTTGTAAATGCCATCGCTTTGACACCCGCCTGTCCCAATCAATGAGAGATGACTAAGATGCTGGTGTATAATTGTTGGGTGGTTCCAGGAAATTTGTCCCTTTTGGGTGTTGTAACTTTTCTTTTTTTTCACCTGATTTTAACATTCTGTCATAATGAACACATGTTCAACATAATACTTGTTTTTTTCCCCCATCAAGGTTAAATAATAGGCACTGACTATAGTAATTGTAAGTGTCAATTAAAGGGACAGGGTTGACGATTTCATCTTAAATCAGCCCTAAATCCTCTTGTGACGGGGGATGGAAGTTTGTTGTATGCAACAGGGAGGGACAATTGAATGCAAGCTTTACAAAATAAATTTAACTGTTAAAACATTTCTAGCCTGTATATGGCTAACGGGGTTATTAACATGTTATGCTCAACCTGCTCAGTTTTCCACCAGAAAGAGTAGAACCAGCTTTTACATTATGATTTGACTAAGATGTGTCTTTTGAAAAAATTATTTAAAATCGATTAGGTTCATCATATTAAAACGTGAGTTCAGTTCACGTAACAGGTTTGACCTTAAAATGAGGGACAAGTTTTTTTCTTAATGTATCTCTAATCGTATGAAATAAATAACTCTTCAGAAAAGACTTTGTCAAAGCAGCAAAAATATCTAGGGCTTTACAATGATGGTGAAAACATGGAGAAATGTTGGTCCTAAGTCGGGTAAAAGTATTATTAGAAATCAGATTTAATTACATTTTCCATGTGGTCAATATTAATGGGAACTTCGTCTTTTAAAATCAAATATTGGTGGACAATTTATACTTAAAATATCAGATGCTAAAGGTATCCTGTTCTATTACTTCATGAAGCAAAAATGTTATTTGATTATGGAGCATTTACTAAATTCCAATGTTTCACCTGCAACTAGAGATGGGAGTTGAGAAGACCCGGAAAGTTCAAGTTGAAAATGTATCAACATTTTAAAGGTTATTAAACAAATTGCGGGTGTATGGAAGCATACACATCACCCTTACAGAGTACAGCTATAATTCAATGTGTCTGTTTCCTTGCAGGGGATGAGGCTTTGACAATGATCTACGTTGTGGGAGGAACCATGGGTGTCTTGATGTTGACGATGCTTGGTGTGAGCGCAACAAAGGCTATAATGAATTATTATGAGAGAGCAAGGCCTCAATAAAAACACAGAACCACATCTATTTTTCCTTTTGTCCTGAGTATCAGGGATTCATTCAATATGTTTTGTACAGATGTCTTCACTAAGTAAATATTGCCAAAATGAACAATTAACATTAAATGCCACCAGTAGGTGTACGGTGGCTTCTAATGCTATTGGTGGTAGGCTACCTCAGTCGACAAATTGTGACGGGCACACCCAAACCACTTGCCAATATATCAAATGACTTAACTACACTGAACCAAAATATAAATGAAACATGTGAAGTGCTGGTCCCATGTTTCATGAGGTGAAATAAAAAAAATCACAGATTGTCCATACACACACAGCTTATTTCTCTCAAATACTGTGTACAAATTTGTATGTCCCTGTTAGTGAGCATTTCTCCATTGCCAAGATAATACATCCACCTGAATGGTGTGTGTGTGGTCGTGGAAAAAGTACCTAATTGTCAAACTTGAGTAAAAGTAGAGACATTATAGAAAATGACTCAAGTGAAAGTCACCCAGCGAAATACTACTTGAGTAAAAGTATTTGCTTTTAAATAAACTTAAGTATCAAAAGTAGATGTAATTGCAAAAATGTACAAGTATAAATAATTAAAATTCCTTAACCAAATGGCACTTTTTTTTTTTTTACCGATAGCCAGAGGCACACTGCAACACTCAGACATCAAATCAAACTGTTTGTCACATTCACTGAATACAACTGTAGACCTTACCAGGCTTGGAAGTATTTCTGTCTAATAAGGCCTGTGTGTGGAAAAACTCATGATGATTGGCTGGGCCTATGCCCTCCAAGGCCCACCCATAGCTGCACCACTACCCAGTCATGTGAAATCCATAGATAACTGGCCTAATTTATTTCAGTTGACTGATTTCCTTAAATGAACTAACTCAGTAAAATCTTTGAAATTGTTGCATTTATATTGTTCAAGCCAATTTAATTATACCGAAGTGTTTGAGAGGCGCACTGCCCGCAACTCCAATAAATATGCACTTTGAAGGAAGTTGCTAACTAGCATTAGCACATTGACTTGACGTCTATGGGAGAAGCTAGCATTCTAGCTATTCCCATATACTTCTAGGCATAAGCACAATGCATTGACATCTATGGTAGCAGCTAACATGCTAGCTATTCCCATAGACTTCCAGGCAATGTGCTAACGCTAGTTACAATTAATAGCCAAAATCTTAACACTTAAAAAATGGCGGCGTATAAATTGTTGCAAAACTGTATTTAATAATGGAGCATTTTCTATAGCTATTTCAATGCAACTAGCTATAGGAGTTCTGAAGACACCAGTGACTTCCGAAATGAGAACGACGGCCTAGGAACAGTGGGTTAACTGTCTTGTACAGGGGCAGAACGACAGATGTTTACCTTGTCAGCTCAGGGATTCGATCTAGCAACCTTTCGGTTACTGGCCGAAAACTAAAAAACGGCTACCAAAACTCAAACCAACCACACACAAATCATATTCAAGTCAATAGAACACCGATCATCACACACATTGTAGAGACGCACTGTACAGCTAAACCCGACAAAACCAAGAATCAATGTTGTCCAAATCATTGATCGTATCTAGGCTCTAGGCTACCTACCGCTCCAATAATGTAGTGATAGGAACGACAAATCAATATGAAGGATAGATAAATAATAGCAAATATTGTAAGGATCGAAAGGGTTGTTGTGGCACAATTTTGCAAAGACTCTTACACATTGGGATATAGTTTCAAGAACGCTCTTAGCACGTAATGCAACGCAGCAATTTTGAATGCAACCCTCATCTTAGTTCCAAACTACGCAGTTCCGGTCTATATTTCCGGCATCACAAAAATGGCGTCCTCCACTAACGAGGGAAGCGTGAATGAAACGCGGTCGGAGAAGAAGTCGAAAAAGAACACAAACCAAGGTATTACAACGACATTGTCTAGTATCAGAAACAAATGTATTATTTCTTAATAATAGTCCACGTTTCTGGATACATGTATCTGAGCAGAAGCCTGATTTCCCTTGATTTGTGTAGCTCGCGCCCGGCCTCATGATTATTTATTTTGCTAGTATGAGCACTGCTTGAAGACTGCTACCAATTTGTTCTCAGTGAAATAACGTTTGTTCTATGGGAAAACGTGCATGCAATTTACCTACCTAGTTATGAAGCTAGCTATAACGTTAGGTGTGTTATATCCTAGCTTTAATCTTGTATTTTCAGTGGATGAATCTCAACTCTTCGCTGTTCCCGATGGATGGAAGGAGCCAGCATTCACAAAAGATGACAACCCCAAAGGTCTACTGGAGGAGAGCAGTTTCGCCACTCTCTTTCCGAAGTATAGAGAGGCATACCTGAAAGAATGCTGGCCACTGGTGCAAAAAGCATTAGGCGATTCAGTAAGTTAAGCCAATTTAAAAGGGAAATATGCAGTTGAAATAATAACAAAGCTTCCATTCTGATACGGGTTTGGTTAAAAGCTGAGGGAAGTTGCTGGAGAAATGTAGCCACTCAAATTCATATTCAGAGCTATGAATGCAAGGATTTAACCATCCATGAGATCGAAGTTATAGCTTTAACAATGTCTCGAGGCTATAGTGTCTCCATTGTTTATTGGAATATAAAATGTATTTTGGACTCTGATGGGCAGTTGAACTAAACCCACGGGGCAGTTATAGGGTCTATTCCAGAGTCAATGGCAATATATAATTAAAACGTTTAAAAAATGATGTAGGAATAGTAGAAAATTAGCAGAATGTCGGACAAAATCCATCTCGCTCCATCATCTCACACTGCCGGGCAGTGGGCTTCCTCTCATCACCATATTTGGTTGTGAGTAGCAATACGGCCATAATATTATATCACGGTATTTAAAAAAAAATGTATGGTGTGACAGTCTTTTTAGTTTTTGAATAATAAAGGTTCTACATTTGCTTTGAGTAGTGAGTGATCCTAGGGTGGCAACACATACATTATAAGTGATTTCAATGGGTCTCCATTCTGATTGTTTTATACTGTTCAATTCAACTTCAACCAAAACAAATTTCAGCACTTATCATTTCTGCATTTCATGCACTCAATTGCAGTGGTGGAAAAAGTACCCAATTGTCATACTTGAGTAAAAGTATAGATGCGTTAATAGAAAGTGACTCGAGTGAGTGTCACCCAGTAAAATACTACTTGAGTAAAATTCTAAAAGTATTTGGTTTTAAATATACTTAAGTATCAAAAGGAAATGTAATTGATATAATTAACTTAATTATCAAAACCAGATGGCACCATTTTCTTGTTTTAAAAAAAATGTATGGATAGCCAGGGGCTCCAACACTCAGACATAATTTACAAACAAAGCATTTGTGTTTAGTGAGTCCTCAAGATCCGAGGCAGTGGATGACCAGGGATGTTCTCTTAAAGTGCGTGAATTGGACCATTTTTCTGTCCTGCTAAGCATTCAAAATGTAACGAGTACTTTTAGGTGTCATAATGTATGGAGTAAAAAGTACAGTATTTTGTTTAGGAATGTAGTAAAGTAAATGTTGTCAAAAGTTTAAAAAAAATAGTAAAGGACAGATACCAAAAAACTACTTAAGTAGTACTTGAAAGTATGTTTTACTTAAGTACTTTACACCACTGCTCAATTGATAATTTCCACACTGCCACATAGGGCTGCACGATATGGGCAAATAATCTAGGATGTATTTTTAACCAAATGTTGCAATTGCTATGTGACTTGCGAATTAGAGCAAAACTGTTGGAATCATGGAAATATAATGACTATTCTAATTCTATAGTTAGATTATAATAGTGGGCTCTTTGAATACAGTGTTTGAGATGACAACGAATGAAAATGCCCGTGAGGAGTTATTGTGATTGGGTAGGAACTAAATTGTTAGTAAGTGTTTCCTAGGGGACCCCAAAGCTTTGGCTACATTTCATGTGTTCTCTTAGCTACTTGATGTAGCTAACATATTCTTGCTTTGCATATTCCTCTTTGATTTTGAAGATACTGTTGCACAAACAACATGCTGATTTAGATCTACACCATCACTGGTATTATCAGGCTGTGTTAGGTAGCTACGTTTGCTCATACTCAGTGTCTTTATTAGCTAGCTATTAGCATTAGTGGCTAACAATTACTGTCTCTCAAGATTTAGGGCAACTTGCTAAGAAAAGACAGACTAGCTGTTTGCTGATGTAAGAAACACAAACTAATAGTGTCATTATAGAACGCTAGTGGATTATTATTAAGAAGCAAAGTGAAAAGCATTGTTGTCATCAACATTGATACATTGACCATGCAGACTGAAGGCAAGTGTCTCGTGGTTGAGGAACATCAAATGCGCTCCTTGAGTGACAAGGTCTGTGTGGAAAATGGCACGGAGAGAAAGTGGAGCGAGATGACTCAAGTAGCGAAGTGAATTATAAAAATTGACATTACACATGGTGTATCACATTTAACAAACCAAACATTCAGTATAGAAGGTAAAGTAAAACCCCAAACCGGTCCCTGCATCAATACCAGTATATCATGAAATATGGTATACCCCCCAGCCCTTGTAGCAACGCCAACCGGATGCTTCACATTTACACATCCGGTGAAATATCTGGCTCATTAATCTGTCTGTGGTGTCACTGTCTGGACCAGCACCTATGTTATTGTTTTTGTTTTGTGGATGAAACAGAGGAGAGGTGTGTCGAGCGGTGGTAAGAAATGGCAGTACGTATTCTGCTGTTCTATAGCGTGTGCAACACGGGAGGTTGGTGGCACCTTCATTGGGGAGAATGGGCTTGTGGTAATGGCTGGGTTTGAGTAGTATCAAACACATGGTTTCCATGTGTGATGCCATTCCATTCACTCTGTTCCAGCCATTATGAGCTGTCCTCCCATCAGCAGCCTCCCCTGGACTGTGCAATGATGTCTCAGGGGGACATTTTGTTTGCAGTAACTTATTTGTTGTAAGATCACAATGTGACGAGGTAATTTCACCATTAAGGGTTCCAGCTTTAAGAATAATGTTACATGTTGACAAGAGTTGATCCATTCTTATCAGCCCGTGTATAGGTGTCTGTGAACATGCAGATATGTAGCCATGTGAGGATGAATGATCCTCTCCTAGATTTAGGCACACAGCCTTTAAATTGTCCAAAACATTGATGTTCTTTTCTTCCTCATCAACAGCACATCAAGGCCACCCTGGATTTGATCGAGGGCAGCATCACTGTTTGCACCACCAAAAAGACCTTTGACCCATATGCCGTTGTGAGGGCACGGGACCTCATCAAGCTGTTGGCCAGAAGTGTGCCTTTTGAGCAGGTAGGCATGCTCTCTTGTTCATCAATTCATAGTTGAACTTCCAACAATGATCCTGATAATGTGGAAGAATAGTCAAAACTCTATACTTACCCCAAAGAAAGAAACCAGTACAAGCATCTTCATTTGGTTGATGTTTTCTTCTGTCTTCCACCTTTAGGCCGTGCGTATTTTGGAGGATGACATGGCGTGTGACATCATCAAAATTGGCACGCTGGTCAGAACCAGAGAACGGTTTGTGAAGAGGAGGCAGAGACTCATCGGACCTAAAGGATCTACACTCAAGGTGCGTCTTGTTCAACCATGCAGCCAGGGAGAGCGTTCAATGTGATACATAGTAGTTTTGTGTTTAGATGTTAGCATCACTAGGTGGCAGCATAGTGTTATTAACACCTCCCAACGTTTCAGAATCAGTCAGCTCATCAAATCAAAGTTTATTTGTCATATGCACAGGGTGTATACATTTACTTGCAAGCTCTCCTCTCAACAGTGCTACAACAAAAATATTGAATTCAAATAAGTAGAAGAAAAAATGAGGACAGTATATAGCTGGAGAGTGTGCAAAATAAATATAAAAGTAAAAGCACTTATTCAAAGTAAGTATATTTACTCTTGTAGGGGATATGGAGAGGGAAATTATTCTGTGCAGTAAGAAGCACTGTGCAGTAAGAAGTTTAAAGTTTTGTTGGTCTTCTGTACAGGATACACATGGTAAACAGCACAGGATACACATGGTAAACAGCACAGGATACACATGGTATACAGCATCCAATGAAATGCTTACTTGCAGGTTCCTTCACGACAGTGCAACAACAATAACAACAACAACAATAATAAAAGATCAGAATACAAACAATGTAAATGGCTCAGTAGAATAGAATAAACTATTTAGCGTAAGTATAATACAGGAAGGCCCAATTTATAGTCAAATATTTACACATGTATCAGAGAAAGGGGGGATTGGAGGGCAAGTGTTTCAATTGTGCAGTAGTAAAAAAGTCTGGTATCAGCAAGTATGTCTGTGCTAAGGTGCGGAGAGGCAGTGCAGGTGTTCAGTAGTAGCGGTACTGTCGGCGGTCGTAGTAGCGGTACTCTCGGCGGATGGAGATTGCTCTCCGTGGAACACATTCAACCTCCCTCTTACAGGCATTTATCTAACCTGTTTCCCCCTCAGGCATTGGAGCTGCTCACCAATTGCTACGTCATGGTGCAGGGGAACACTGTGTCAGCCCTGGGACCCTTCAACGGCCTCAAAGAGGTAAGCGCTGATTTCCTCAATCAGGACCATGTTCAGTAGGGTACACCATAGCAAAACATTTTGTAAGGCAAATATGTGTTTTTAGGTAGTACCTCTCCATTTCATTACGTTTCTAAATGCTTTTTCCCTACTGAGCACTATGCTGCTCTCTCTCTTAACCACACACTGGAACCACTGAAATAAGCCTGTTGAATTCATCAGGTGCCCATTTCTGCTATGGCAACAAATAATTTATTGAATTGGCTTAGGCCCACCTCTCCATAGGGAGATTAGGCCGTACAAATGTTTCAATTGATGGTAATAAATCCCTTTCAGATGCATACTATCACTATAGCCTCGGAAGCTAAGCAGGGTTGTTCCTGGTCGGTCCCTGGATGGGAGACCAGATTCTGCTGGAAGTGGTGTTGGAAGGCCAGTAGGAGGCACTCTTTTCTCTGGTTTACATTTTTTTTATCCCAATGCCCCAGGGCAGTGATTGGGGACATTGCCCTGTGTAGGGTGCAGTCTTTTGGATTGGGACATAAAACGGGTGTCCTGACTCTCTGTGGACACTAAAGATCCCATGGCAGTTATCATAAGAGTAAGGGTGAACCCCGGTGTCCTGGCTAAATTCCCAATCTGGCACTCATACTATCATGGCCACCTAATCATCCCCAGCCTCCAATTGACTAATGTCTCTCCCCTGTTACTATTCCGCTGGTTGTTGCTGTAAATGAGAATGTGGCCCAGCGTCGTCCGGGTTAGGGGAGGGTTTCCTTTTCCCGTCGCGCTCTAGCGACTCCTTGTGGCGGGCCAGGCGCTGCAAGCTGACCCCGGTCGCCAGCTGTACTGTGTTTCTTCTGACACATTGGTGCGGCTGGCTTCCGGGATTAACAAGCAGTGTGTCAAGAAGCAGTGTGGCTTGGCAGGGTCGTGTTTTGTAGGATGCATGGCTCTCGA
The DNA here is from genome assembly GCF_045791955.1 of Oncorhynchus clarkii lewisi. NCBI lineage: Eukaryota > Metazoa > Chordata > Actinopteri > Salmoniformes > Salmonidae > Oncorhynchus > Oncorhynchus clarkii. The sequence goes on from NW_027261070.1 coordinate 110,310, forward strand.
CCTTCGCCTCTCCCGAGTCCATAGGGGAGTTGCAGCGACGGGACAAGACTAACTACCAATTTAATATCACGAAATTGGGGGGGGGGGGGGGAGTATATTTAACTTCCCTGGAGTGAGCAATAATTGTTTTTTGTGCTTTGAGTGACTCAATTATTATCTGCTAAAATATTATTTTTTCGTATGTAGGTACGGAAAGTGGTGTTGGATACCATGAAGAACATCCACCCCATCTACAACATCAAGGTAATTGATACCTTTCTCCTCCACATCCAATGAGGAGGAGAAAGGTGGTCTATGTGGTACTTTGTCATGGTTCGTGGTAAACTTAAAGCAACCGACACTGTTCTATGTAAGAGGATGTGGGGTTTTTGTTGACGCCACAGAGGAAGTCCAAAACAAACTGGAGTCCTTTAGAATAGATGACTTGAACTTACCATGATCCCAAAAGGGGAAGTTTGAAGTTCCTTGACAGCTGAGAACAACATGCTCCAGACCGACTTATTCTATCTGTCATAACTTATTTTCAAGTTTTTTATCGTGTTTGGACAGTTTACAAATTCCTTTATTCCGATTGGCTCTCGTACACGAGGTTGTCAACAATAACCAAAATCTTAGCAAAACAAAACTGTTTTTTTTTAATATGGTCAGGGAGGAAGCCATACTTAAGCTATTTTAGGCGTTTCTAAGCAGTCAAATAAATCAAAAATGTGAGGTGTTGCTTCTTTAATGCTGTGGCTCAAGGGATTTAAAGGAGCAATCCTTTAAATCCCATGAGGGATGGGCCTTTGAGAAATGTAACCACTCAAATTCATAGACGGCTATGGATGCAAGGACTGATCCAAGATGTCAAAATTATAGTTTAAAGATGTTTGTTGAAGCTACACCGTGTTTGTTTACAATGATATTGTTTACAAACAATCTTATATTTTGGGTTCTGCCGAATTATACTCTTCACGAATCAATGGGTGTGTATGACAAGAAGAAAAAGAACAAGGGATATATATATATATATTTATTTATTTAAAAGTACAAAAATGGATGTAGCAATTGCAGATTGCCCCTTTTTAATGAAGGAACTGGCTTGAACTACTGCATCATTTCTGGAGCTTTGCCATGTAGTTACCAGCATGTCGTCTGACTTCAACCGCCCTCCGTTTCAATAATCCAAGTTAATTCTTCCAACACCTTTCTCCCTCTTTCCTCTTGCGACCGTTCGATTGGGGTCGGCCGCAGACGCTCATGATCAAGCGCGAGCTGTCCAAGGACCCCGAGCTGCGGCTGCAGAGCTGGGAGCGATTCCTACCCAACTTCCGACACAAGAACCTGACCAAGCGCAAGGAGCCTAAGAAAAAGACGACAAAGAAGGAGTACACGCCTTTCCCCCCGCAGCAGCCTGAGAGCCAGGTTAGTGGGTCAGAACCGCCTCCCCCCGCAGCAGCCTGAGAGCCAGGTTAGTGGGTCAGAACCGCCTCCCCCCGCAGCAGCCTGAGAGCCAGGTTAGTAGGTCAGAACCGCCTCCCCCCGCAGCAGCCTGAGAGCCAGGTTAGTGGGTCAGAACCGCCTCCCCCCGCAGCAGCCTGAGAGACAGGTTAGTGGGTCAGAACCGCCTCCCCCCGCAGCAGCCTGAGAGCCAGATTAGTGGGTCAGAACCGCCTCCCCCCTGCAGCAGCCTGAGAGCCAGGTTAGTGGGTCAGAACCGCCTCCCCCCCGCAGCAGCCTGAGAGCCAGGTTAGTAGGTCAGAACCGCCTCCCCCGCAGCAGCCTGAGAGACAGGTTAGTGGGTCAGAACCGCCTCCCCCCGCAGCAGCCTGAGAGCCAGGTTAGTGGGTCAGAACCGTCTCCCCCCGCTGCAGCCTGAGAGCCAGGTTAGTGGGTCAGAACCGCCTCCCCCCTGCAGCAGCCTGAGAGCCAGGTTAGTGGGTCAGAACCGCCTCCCCCCGCAGCAGCCTGAGAGCCAGGTTAGTGGGTCAGAACCGCCTCCCCCCGCAGCAGCCTGAGAGCCAGGTTAGTGGGTCAGAACCCCCACACAGGCATGATATATTTATTTGTATCGGTTCCTGTGTCATACATGTCAGCCCAGTATACTAATCTTCATGTAGATGGCACGTCAAACGTAGCATACAAAGTGCAAGCACAGTACAATAAAAAATATATATTTTTAAAGTTCAGTTTCAAGATAACACAGGACATTGACAAGTCCTCTTCCACATACTGTAACAGGGGTGTGTAATAACTTTGGCTCCAGGCCCACATTGGGATTTCAAAATTCAGCGGAGGGCACAGATTTTTTAAAACTGATTTGTAAGTCAAAAGCAATTTGCGAGCTGGAAAAAGGGCACTTAAAAAAAAAAGGAGTCCATTATTTCTGCGTAATTTCTATTTAGTTTTAGAAGTTCAAGAGTGGCCTGGAAATTATTACTCCAAGCCTGGAAATTATTACTCCAAGCCTGGAAATTATTACTCCAAGCCTGGAAATTATTACTCCAAGCCTGGAAATTATTACTCCAAGCCTGGAAATTATTACTCCAAGCCTGGAAATTATTACTCCAAGCCTGGAAATGATTACTCCAAGCCTGGAAATGATTACTCCAGACCTGGAAATGATTACTCCAAGCCTGGAAATTATTACTCCAAGCCTGGAAATGATTACTCCAGACCTGGAAATGATTACTCCAAGCCTGGAAATGATTACTCCAAGCCTGGAAATGATTACTCCAGACCTGGAAATGATTACTCCAAGCCTGGAAATGATTACTCCAAGCCTGGAAATGATTACTCCAGACCTGGAAATGATTACTCCAAGCCTGGAAATGATTACTCCAGACCTGGAAATGATTACTCCAAGCCTGGAAATGATTACTCCAAGCCTGGAAATGATTACTCCAAGCCTGGAAATGATTACTCCAAGCCTGGAAATGATTACTCCAGACCTGGAAATGATTACTCCAGACCTGGAAATGATTACTCCAAGCCTGTAAATGATTACTCCAGACCTGGAAATGATTACTCCAAGCCTGGAAATGATTACTCCAGACCTGGAAATGATTACTCCAGACCTGGAAATGATTACTCCAAGCCTGGAAATGATTACTCCAAGCCTGGAAATGATTACTCCAGACCTGGAAATGATTACTCCAAGCCTGTAAATGATTACTCCAGACCACTCTTGAGCGTCTTATGAATATATTTTAAACTGCCCCTTTTCCGGCCCGCAAATTGCTTAGAAGTTCCCAATCTTTTTTAATCATCCTTGTACTATAACATACAACAGCCATAGAGCCTAACATCAACAGATGACTTGGTCTATAACTACTTGATATAACCCATCCATCACTAAACCTATCACTAAGCTTGTTCATACCCATGTTCCTGGATTCACTGTTTTGTTGTGTTTCCTGGTTGTCTAGATTGACAAGGAACTGGCAACGGGAGAGTTCTTCCTTCGAGAGAGTGTTAAGAAGAGGAAGAAGATGGAAGAGATAAAGGTAACCATGGATATCACTTGGCTGTTATCACGTAGCTGTTACTTGACCCAGCTTTGTCCTTAGGTGTCGCAACCATCACTGGACTTGATAGCTATGCACCAGTTACTGTTTGTATAGCATTGCATGAGAAACGAATGACCTTCAAAAGACGCAACCATCACGGGACTTGATAGCTATGCACCAGTTACTGTTTGTATAGCATTGCATGAGAAACGAATGACCTTCAAAAGACGCAACCATCACGGGACTTGATAGCTATGCACCAGTTACTGTTTGTATAGCATTGCATGAGAAACTAATGACCTTCAAAAGACACACAACAGGATTTACTGTGCCAAATCCATTTGATTGTGTCTGTGTTTCCAAGGTGAAACAAGCCGAGGTGTTGTCTAAGAGGCAAGAGGAGCGAAACAGGGCCTTTATTCCTCCTAAGGAGAAACCTGTTATGAAGAAGACCAACAAAGGTACAGTGAATCATTTGAATAATTATGTTCTTAACTACCTTCTCTCCACCTGACCTTTGCACCCACTTCCTTCAAGCCATGCCAGACTGCTTCATGTCCCACACCAGTTAGGCAACCAGGCCCTTTCCTCCCACTCACAGATCTTTTGAAACTCTCTTCCCCACATTCTTGGGGCTTTTTAAAGCCGGCCTTAAGACTCATCTTTATCAGCTGGCCTACCCTTCCTCCTAGACTTTGGTTGTTGCTTTCATGATATGGATAATGTGGACGCTACCGTGATTACGGATAACCCTGAATGAATCGTGAATAGTAATGAGTGATGACGGATAACCCTGAATGAATAGTAATGAGTGATGACGGATAACCCTGAATGAATCGTGAATAGTAATGAGTGATGACGGATAACCCTGAATGAATCGTGAATAGTAATGAGTGATGACGGATAACCCTGAATGAATCGTGAATAGTAATGAGTGATGACGGATAACCCTGAATGAATCGTGAATAGTAATGAGTGATTACGGATAACCCTGAATGAATCGTGAATAGTAATGAGTGATGACGGATAACCCTGAATGAATCGTGAATAGTAATGAGTGATGACGGATAACCCTGAATGAATCGTGAATAGTAATGAGTGATGACGGATAACCCTGAATGAATCGTGAATAGTAATGAGTGATGACGGATAACCCTGAATGAATCGTGAATAGTAATGAGTGATTACGGATAACCCTGAATGAATCGTGAATAGTAATGAGTGATTACGGATAACCCTGAATGAATCGTGAATAGTAATGAGTGATGACGGATAACCCTGAATGAATCGTAATGAGTGATTACGGATAACCCTGAATGAATCGTGAATAGTAATAAGTGATTACGGATAACCCTGAATGAATCGTGAATAGTAATGAGTGATTACGGATAACCCTGAATGAATCGTGAATAGTAATAAGTGATGACGGATAACCCTGAATGAATCGTGAATAGTAATGAGTGATGACGGATAACCCTGAATGAATCGTGAATAGTAATGAGTGTGAAAGTTAGGCACACAAATATTATACTCCATATGAATATAGAGGTGTTCAGAAACATTCTATTATAATAAAATGATTTGATGCACTTTGAAATGATTCTTCTAGATATCATTAACTGACTGGTTAAATGAAGCATTGCCTGACCACATACTCCCACACAGCCACACCTAGCTGTTTAATGTTATTTTTTATTTTACCATGTTTTTATCTAGCTCCCTCAGAAGCCAAAATCAACATTGAGGCCATCAAGGCTAAGGTAAGGAAAGCCAAGACCAAGAAGCTAGGAGCCCCCTCTGTTAACCCTGTCCCACAGACCAAACCCGCCTATGACAAGAAGAAAAAGAACAAGGGCTAACCTTGGAAAAGCTTGGACAATGGACAATGTTCACTATTGCTGCATTCAAACGAGGTATGCAGATCACTGGCGTGAAGGACGTCAGGTTTGTCAGGACATGGGTTTGTCTAAAGATGTATTTGGGATATTAATAGAATATCCCCAATTCCTCACAGAGATGAATGAATCTTCCTCATAGTTTTGAGGAAATTAATATGGAATGCCATGTCCTCAGAGGAGACAGTATACAGTAAAGGTGTCTCCCTATATGTGACACCCAATGCCTCAGTGTTACCTAGTTAGCCTGTGACCGAGGCCCGTTCTTCAATATTGTTTAGCAACTGTTTGTAAGACGTGCACAGAATGTGGTTCACCTGGTTTATCCCCGACGCCACAGATTCCTCCTCTTGTCCTAATCCTCAGAACAACTTGTACTGCTTTCCACCAACACCTGTCCATGTTAATATTTACAGTAAGCACTCTACTTTATGAAGACTGCAAGTATAATGCATTGGAAGGCTAGTAATGTTTCATAATGATGCTGACTTAGTCTGTTAATATACTCATTAAAAAAAACATGCATACTATTAAAAGCTTTTAAAGCTTTTTTTTATAGTCCTTATTATAAATGATTAACAAGGTATTAAGCTATATACCTGCAGGCTTTGAGAAAAGGCACTGAAAGTTTTAGTTCATGATTAAATGAACATTGTTGTCGTGTGCTGCTACAGACGTCAAGTGTTGCAGAAATGGGCCTAGAGGACTGCTGAACAGTGACATAGCATTGTGATGTTTAGGAGAACTGTGTGTTGGGCTGCATTCTTTGTAATTTGGTGTTGCTACTTCTAAAGACTCAATAAAACAAGTATATGATAATCTCTTATTCTGTATTTGTAGAATTGATATTCCTGTTAGGCCAAATGAGATGATTTTAGACACCGCTCTTCAACCTTCATAAGCTCTTGCGTTATGAGTTCTGCTGTCAGTGGTTGGTGAGCCTGGTCCCAGACTTGTTTGTGCTTTTGCCAACAATTGCTCATTGTTAAGCAAACATGATTTTTGGGGGAGAAACAGTTATTTTCAAAAATGTAATTTAACAGAAACACAGATTGTGAAATTTATGTGAGCTATTTGAGAACTATTTTTCCTGCTCTTATTTTAGGCATTGTTTACTTTAGAGTTTGTATTAAAGACTGCTGCATAACTCCTTGAGGTCAGTAAATCAACTTTTGGTTACGTTTTGGGGTAAACTTTCCCTTTAACACATTAATGGAAGCAGCAAAAGCAGCATATACATTTTAGTAGTAGTTCACTTTATTGTACCACAATGGGAGTTTGGTTTGAGGCTCTGCAGGAATTTTAAAAAGACAGGACCACATTGAGAAAGCCATGACAACAATGAGAACAGTGCAGGTCAATTAATCTAAACCTCTCAGCTATTCGTAAAAAAATATGCTTGGGTACAGTCTGTGTACTCCAAATGCGGCGACAAAGGTGAGGAGAAGGGCCAGGGGTCGGATGGCCAATATGGCCATGCAGCAGGGGCCACAGGTGGCCAGGGTGGGGTCCCAGTCGGGGGTCCATCTGTAACCTGTACACAGGTGAGAAAAGTAAAGGCTAATGTTGGTCACAAAGAACACATTCTGCCATTGTGGTTTAGGAAGTTCATTTAAATGAAGGATTGTGTATTCAAAACATACTTTTCTGTTCATCTCGTTTTGGATCGTCTGTAAAGAGAGAAGACAACAAGGCAGCTTTATTATGTCACGAATAGAACATGGTTTTGGGTGTTGAAGGTGTAGCATGTACAAGGGAAAGAGTATTGGGGGTGTTGTGGAGGAATATGTTGAAGATTCAGACCACAGGGTTGTCCTGCATCTTGTTATTTTATTGGGTGTGGCAAATGGTAGCTGACAGACTCACGGCAGAGCTTGGCCTGGCATTGATTGTTTGCACCCTCACAAGAGCTGCATTCTTCCAACCCGTTCTGGTATGGTAACATCTCAACCACGTTTCCCCTGGAGAAAGCAATGCACATCCTTTTAATTTATCTAAAATGTTTCCATATTTCTAAAATCAGAGCATCTTAGAATTATAATTTTATTTTTTGCCGAAGGGAAAGTACAATGTGTGCAAGGTTGCATAAGTCCAATAACCTTTCAAAAAATCCCCAGGTGTTCCAGAAATGATTCATTTTGCATCATATGATGCACAACGCAGAATCTTATGATGCAAAATGCATCATACCGGCTGCATTTCTGTATTTTGAAAGTTCTATACAGTTGATGTCAGATGTTTAAATACACTTAGGTTGGAGTCATTAACTTGTTTTTCAACAACTCCACAAATTTCTTGTTAACAAACTATAGTTTTGGCAAGTCGGCTAGGACATCTACTTTGTGCATGACACAAGTGATTTTTCCAAAAATTGTTTACAGACAGATTATTTCACTTATAATTCACTGTATCACAATTCCAGTGGGTCAGACGTTTACATACAATAAGTTGACTGTGCCTTTAAACAGCTTGGAAAATTACATAAAATTATGTCATGGCTTTAAAAGCTTCTGATAGGCTAATTGACATATTTTGAGTCAATTGTAGGTGTACCTGTGGATGTGTTTCAAGGCCTACCTTCAAACTCAGTGCCTGTTTGCTTGACATCATGGGAAAATCAAAAGAAATCAGCCAAGACCTCAGAAAAAAATTGTAGACCTCCACAAGTTTGGTTAATCCTTGGGAGAAATTCCCAAATGCCTGAAGGTACCACGTTCATCTGTACAAGCAATAGTACGCAAGTATAAACACCATGGGACCACACAGCCGCCATACCGTTCAGGAAGGGGATGCGTTCTGTCTCCTAGAGACGAGCATACTTTGGTGCGAAAAGTGCAAATCAATCTCAGAACAAAAGCAAAGGACCTTGTGAAGATGCTGGAGTGAATAGGTACAAAAGTATCTATTTCCACAGTAAAACGAATCCTATGTCGACATAACCTGAATGGCCGCTCAGCAGGGAAGAAGCCACTGCTCCAAAACCGCCATGAAAATGCCAGACTATGGTTTGCAACTGCACATGGGGACAAAGATCGTACTTTTTGGAGAAATGTCCTCTGGTCTGATGAAACAAAAATAGAACTGTTTGGCCATAATGACCATCGTTATGTTTGGAGGAAAAAGGGGGAGGCTTGCAAGCCGAAGAACACCATCCCAACCGTGAAGCACGGGGGTGGCAGCAGCATGTTTTGGTGGTGCTTTGCTGCAGGAGGGACTGGTGCACTTCACAAAATACATGGCATCATGAGGTAAGAAAATGATGTGAATATATTGAAGCGACATCAGACAGGAAGTTAAAGCTTGGTCGCAAATGGGTCTTCCAAATGGACAATGACCCCAAGCATACTTCCAAAGTTGTGGCAAAATGGCTTAAGGACAACAATGTCAAGGTATTGGGAGTGGCCATCACAAAGCCCTGACCTCATTCCCAGAGAAAATGTGTGGGCAGAACTGAAAAAGCGTGTGCGAGCAAGGAGGCCTACAAACCTGACTCAGTTACACCAGCTCTGTCAGGAGGAATGGGCCAAAATTCACCGAACTTATTGTGGGAAGCTTGTGGGAGGCTATCCGAAACGTTTGACCCAAGTGAATCAATTTAAAGGCAATGCTACCAAATACTAATTGAGTGTATGTCAACTTCTGACCCACTGGGAATGTGATGAAATAAATAAAAGCTTAAATAAATAATTCTCTCTACTATTATTCTGACATTTCAAATTCTTAAAATAAAGTGGTGATCCTAACTGACCTAAGACAGGGTATTTTTACTAGGATTAAAAGTCAGGAATTGTGAAAAACTAGATTTAAATGTATTTGGCTAAGGTGTATGTAAACTTCTGACTGTGTCTTGAAATTGCTGACATGTAACACTTTTTGGGACTATATATACAATGGACTAATGAAACAAATACCAAAATAGTTTTGGGGTGGAATTTTCCTTTCAGTGTACATGAATTGTTAGATATTACTGCACTGTTGGAGCTAGGAACACACGCATTTCTTTACACCTGCAATAACATCTTTAAATATGTGTATGTGACCAATACAATTTGATTTCATTTGGTATATGTGTATTCAGTCTGCCTTACGCTTTGTGAATGTAATATGTGTATTCAGTCTGCCTTTGTGAATGTAATATGTGTATTCAGTCTGCCTTACGCTTTGTGAATGTAATATGTGTATTCAGTCTGCCTTTGTGAATGTAATATGTGTATTCAGTCTGCCTTATGCTTTGTGAATGTACTATGTGTATTCAGTCTGCCTTATGCTTTGAATGTAATATGTGTATTCAGTCTGCCTTATGCTTTGTGAATGTACTATGTGTATTCAGTCTGCCTTTGTGAATGTACTATGTGTATTCAGTCTGCCTTTGTGAATGTACTATGTGTATTCAGTCTGCCTTACGCTTTGTGAATGTAATATATGTATTCAGTCTGCCTTACGCTTCGTGAATGTAATATGTGTATTCAGTCTGTCTTCTGCTTTGTGAATGTAATATGTGTATTCAGTCTGCCTTATGCTTTGTGAATGTACTATGTGTATTCAGTCTGCCTTTGTGAATGTACTATGTGTATTCAGTCTGCCTTACGCTTTGTGAATGTAATATGTGTATTCAGTCTGCCTTACGCTTCGTGAATGTAATATGTGTATTCAGTCTGCCTTACGCTTTGTGAATGTAATATGTGTATTCAGTCTGCCTTATGCTTTGTGAATGTAATATGTGTATTCAGTCTGCCTTACGCTTTGTGAATGTAATATGTATTCAGTCTGCCTTGTGCTTTGTGAATGTAATGTGTATTCAGTCTGCCTTACGCTTTGTGAATGTAATATGTGTATTCAGTCTGCCTTACGCTTTGTGAATGTAATGTGTATTCAGTCTGCCTTTGTGAATGTAATATGTGTATTCAGTCTGCCTTTGTGAATGTAATATGTGTATTCAGTCTGCCTTACGCTTTGTGAATGTACTATGTGTATTCAGTCTGCCTTTGTGAATGTAATGTGTATTCAGTCTGCCTTACGCTTTGTGAATGTAATATGTGTATTCAGTCTGCCTTACGCTTTGTGAATGTAATATGTGTATTCAGTCTGCCTTTGTGAATGTAATGTGTATTCAGTCTGCCTTATGCTTTGTGAATGTAATATGTGTATTCAGTCTGCCTTATGCTTTGTGAATGTAATATGTGTATTCAGTCTGCCTTATGCTTTGTGAATGTAATATGTGTATTCAGTCTGCCTTATGCTTTGTGAATGTAATATGTGTATTCAGTCTGCCTTACGCTTTGTGAATGTAATGTGTATTCAGTCTGCCTTTGTGAATGTAATATGTGTATTCAGTCTGCCTTTGTGAATGTAATATGTGTATTCAGTCTGCCTTTGTGAATGTAATATGTGTATTCAGTCTGCCTTTGTGAATGTACTATGTGTATTCAGTCTGCCTTTGTGAATGTAATATGTGTATTCAGTCTGCCTTACGCTTTGTGAATGTAATATGTGTATTCAGTCTGCCTTACGCTTTGTGAATGTAATATGTGTATTCAGTCTGCCTTTGTGAATGTAATATGTGTATTCAGTCTGCCTTACGCTTTGTGAATGTAATGTGTGTATTCAGTCTGCCTTTGTGAATGTAATGTGTATTCAGTCTGCCTTATGCTTTGTGAATGTAATATGTGTATTCAGTCTGCCTTTGTGAATGTAATATCTGTATTCAGTCTGCCTTTGTGAATGTAATATGTGTATTCAGTCTGCCTTACGCTTTGTGAATGTAATATGTGTATTCAGTCTGCCTTTGTGAATGTAATATGTGTATTCAGTCTGCCTTACGCTTTGTGAATGTAATGTGTGTATTCAGTCTGCCTTTGAATGTAATGTGTATTCAGTCTGCCTTATGCTTTGTGAATGTAATATGTGTATTCAGTCTGCCTTTGTGAATGTAATATGTGTATTCAGTCTGCCTTTGTGAATGTAATATGTGTATTCAGTCTGCCTTACGCTTTGTGAATGTAATATGTGTATTCAGTCTGCCTTATGCTTTGTGAATGTAGTATGTGTATTCAGTCTGCCTTTGTGAATGTAATATGTGTATTCAGTCTGCCTTTGTGAATGTAATATGTGTATTCAGTCTGCCTTACGCTTTGTGAATGTAATATGTGTATTCAGTCTGCCTTACGCTTCGTGAATGTAATATGTGTATTCAGTCTGCCTTATGCTTTGAATGTAATATGTGTATTCAGTCTGCCTTATGCTTTGTGAATGTACTATGTGTATTCAGTCTGCCTTTGTGAATGTACTATGTGTATTCAGTCTGCCTTTGTGAATGTACTATGTGTATTCAGTCTGCCTTACGCTTTGTGAATGTAATATATGTATTCAGTCTGCCTTACGCTTCGTGAATGTAATATGTGTATTCAGTCTGTCTTCTGCTTTGTGAATGTAATATGTGTATTCAGTCTGCCTTATGCTTTGTGAATGTACTATGTGTATTCAGTCTGCCTTTGTGAATGTACTATGTGTATTCAGTCTGCCTTACGCTTTGTGAATGTAATATGTGTATTCAGTCTGCCTTACGCTTCGTGAATGTAATATGTGTATTCAGTCTGCCTTACGCTTTGTGAATGTAATATGTGTATTCAGTCTGCCTTATGCTTTGTGAATGTAATATGTGTATTCAGTCTGCCTTACGCTTTGTGAATGTAATATGTATTCAGTCTGCCTTGTGCTTTGTGAATGTAATGTGTATTCAGTCTGCCTTACGCTTTGTGAATGTAATATGTGTATTCAGTCTGCCTTACGCTTTGTGAATGTAATGTGTATTCAGTCTGCCTTTGTGAATGTAATATGTGTATTCAGTCTGCCTTTGTGAATGTAATATGTGTATTCAGTCTGCCTTACGCTTTGTGAATGTACTATGTGTATTCAGTCTGCCTTTGTGAATGTAATGTGTATTCAGTCTGCCTTACGCTTTGTGAATGTAATATGTGTATTCAGTCTGCCTTACGCTTTGTGAATGTAATATGTGTATTCAGTCTGCCTTTGTGAATGTAATGTGTATTCAGTCTGCCTTATGCTTTGTGAATGTAATATGTGTATTCAGTCTGCCTTTGTGAATGTAATATGTGTATTCAGTCTGCCTTTGTGAATGTAATATGTGTATTCAGTCTGCCTTACGCTTTGTGAATGTAGTATGTGTATTCAGTCTGCCTTACGCTTTGTGAATGTAATATGTGTATTCAGTCTGCCTTTGTGAATGTAATGTGTATTCAGTCTGCCTTATGCTTTGTGAATGTAATATGTGTATTCAGTCTGCCTTTGTGAATGTAATATGTGTATTCAGTCTGCCTTTGTGAATGTACTATGTGTATTCAGTCTGCCTTTGTGAATGTAATATGTGTATTCAGTCTGCCTTACGCTTTGTGAATGTAATATGTGTATTCAGTCTGCCTTATGCTTTGTGAATGTAGTATGTGTATTCAGTCTGCCTTTGTGAATGTAATATGTGTATTCAGTCTGCCTTTGTGAATGTAATATGTGTATTCAGTCTGCCTTACGCTTTGTGTATGTAATATGTGTATTCAGTCTGCCTTACGCTTCGTGAATGTAATATGTGTATTCAGTCTGCCTTACTCTTTGTGAATGTAATATGTGTATTCAGTCTGCCTTTGTGAATGTACTATGTGTATTCAGTCTGCCTTACGCTTTGTGAATGTAATATGTGTATTCAGTCTGCCTTTGTGAATGTAATATGTGTATTCAGTCTGCCTTATGCTTTGTGAATGTAATGTGTATTCAGTCTGCCTTTGTGAATGTAATATGTGATTCAGTCTGACTTTGTGAATGTAATATGTGATTCAGTCTGACTTTGTGAATGTAATATGTGATTCAGTCTGACTTTGTGAATGTAATATGTGATTCAGTCTGACTTTGTGAATGTAATATGTGATTCAGTCTGCCTTACGCTTCGTGAATGTAATATGTGTATTCAGTCTGCCTTACGCTTTGTGAATGTAATATGTGTATTCAGTCTGCCTTATGCTTTGTGAATGTAATATGTGTATTCAGTCTGCCTTACGCTTTGTGAATGTAATATGTATTCAGTCTGCCTTGTGCTTTGTGAATGTAATGTGTATTCAGTCTGCCTTACGCTTTGTGAATGTAATATGTGTATTCAGTCTGCCTTACGCTTTGTGAATGTAATGTGTATTCAGTCTGCCTTTGTGAATGTAATATGTGTATTCAGTCTGCCTTTGTGAATGTAATATGTGTATTCAGTCTGCCTTACGCTTTGTGAATGTACTATGTGTATTCAGTCTGCCTTTGTGAATGTAATGTGTATTCAGTCTGCCTTACGCTTTGTGAATGTAATATGTGTATTCAGTCTGCCTTACGCTTTGTGAATGTAATATGTGTATTCAGTCTGCCTTTGTGAATGTAATGTGTATTCAGTCTGCCTTATGCTTTGTGAATGTAATATGTGTATTCAGTCTGCCTTTGTGAATGTAATATGTGTATTCAGTCTGCCTTTGTGAATGTAATATGTGTATTCAGTCTGCCTTACGCTTTGTGAATGTAGTATGTGTATTCAGTCTGCCTTACGCTTTGTGAATGTAATATGTGTATTCAGTCTGCCTTTGTGAATGTAATGTGTATTCAGTCTGCCTTATGCTTTGTGAATGTAATATGTGTATTCAGTCTGCCTTTGTGAATGTAATATGTGTATTCAGTCTGCCTTTGTGAATGTAATATGTGTATTCAGTCTGCCTTACGCTTTGTGAATGTAATATGTGTATTCAGTCTGCCTTATGCTTTGTGAATGTAGTATGTGTATTCAGTCTGCCTTTGTGAATGTAATATGTGTATTCAGTCTGCCTTTGTGAATGTAATATGTGTATTCAGTCTGCCTTACGCTTTGTGTATGTAATATGTGTATTCAGTCTGCCTTACGCTTCGTGAATGTAATATGTGTATTCAGTCTGCCTTACTCTTTGTGAATGTAATATGTGTATTCAGTCTGCCTTTGTGAATGTACTATGTGTATTCAGTCTGCCTTACGCTTTGTGAATGTAATATGTGTATTCAGTCTGCATTTGTGAATGTAATATGTAATATCCAAATGTCTTCCATTTAAGAATGAGGGAGGCCACTGTGTTCTAGGAGAACTTCAATGGTGCAGATCATTTTTGATACCCTTCTCCAGATCTGTGCCTCGACAAAATCCTGTCTCGGAGCTCTATGGGCAATTCCTTCGACCTCATGGCTTGGTTTTGGTTTGACATGCACTGTCAACTGTGGGACCTTATATAGACAGGTCTGTGCCTTTCCAAATCATGTCCAATCAATTGAATTTACAACCGGTGGACTCCAGTCAAGTTGGACAAACATCTCAAGGATGATGAATGGAAACAGGATGATGCACCTGAGCTCAATTTCGAGTCTCATAGCAAAGGGTCTGAATATTTATGTAAAAAAGGTATTTTATAATTTCTTGACATTTGCTAAAATAATTCTAAAACCTTTTTTCGCTTTGTCAAAATGGGGTATTGTGTAGACTGATGAGGATTTATTTTATTTAATCCATTTTAGAATAAGGCTGTAATATAACAAAATGTGGAAAAGTAAAGGGGTCTGAATACTTTCCGAATGCACTGTAAGTGCCTTGCTCAAGGGAACATCAAAATATTTTTCACATAGTAAGCTCAGGGATTTGAACGAGCAACCTTTCGTTAACTGGCCCAGTGCTCTTAACTGTTAGGCTACCTGCCACCCTTATGACAGATTTGTAACATGCTATGTTCCTGCTCCACAATGATTGTTTTGGTTCTTCTCAAGTTGAGTGCAGTGTACTTAATAGTATATAGGTGAGCAGGTGTTGTAGCCATGCTCACCTCCTCATAAGGGTGCTCTCTAGTGGGCCTCTGAGTAGGGAAGGACAGATCCATGAAGTCCACAAGATAGTTGTAGCCATTGGCTATCGGAATGAAGTCCTCATCTGTCTCTATGACCTTAAATACATATTACAAACAGTTAGGCTATGTTTAGTTGGAATTCAAACAATTTGCATTATTCACTGACCTGCAGTTATGATAAATATCAGATAAGAATATGAATAACCAGAATAATCGGAATCAATACACAGATCTAAAGAATTACCAGAATCTTAAAAGTAGAAAAAGAATGAGAAGAATTGGAAAATATTTGTTCTAAGTTCGACCCTCATACCCACTAGATTTGGGTTAAAAATGTATTTTTATTTTTCAAATTGATTGAACATGCCTGGCACAATGGAACCAAGGGTCATAGTCCCTAAAGTGTCAAGCCTGCCCATCTGGCAATCCAAGCAGCCAAAATCAGCTGTTCCAAGGGCAGTTTCCTGGACATAAATTAAACCTAGTCCTGGAACCCCCCAAAAATTCGATAGAGATTCTCCATTGAGCTTTTAATATTTTTAAATTCAGGAATAGGCTTAGTCTGTGTCCGTGAGAGAGTACGTACATGTTTTAAACATTCCAGAAATCTGCAGAGAGAGGAAGTGAATGGAAGGGGTCGCGTTCAGTCGGTACAAAACCTAGAAACGTTTTAAAATTGAGATTGTCCAATAATATTTAAAAATGTCCTTGCATGTTTTACTGCCTACTGAATGCGAGTCAGGAGTTACCAGGAGTGTATTCCTAAATTGCAGACTGTTGCAAAAAAGTTTAATCCAAACGAAAAACATTTTGCAATGAAAACAAGTTTCTATTGGACAAATTCAGGCTTCCGTTTGGTTCCAAGAGTAAACAGTAATCGGTTTCTGTTGAAAAAACGTTTTGCAACAGTCTGCGACTAATGAATCCACCCCAGGAGTCAGCTTGTAGATGTGCAGTAGAGCACTAAGAGCTGTGAGGACTTTTATATGGACTGCAATATTTACCCGGACAACTAGATTGTAGTTTTTAAACCCTGCCCAGATGTAATAAAATTGGATCCAGCAATTATGTTTAAATATCTCAGCGGTGATGGCCCTGTTCAGTTCATCCACGTACAAATCAAAGTCCCAACTGTCCTTATAGATGTTTGTCCCGGATGGAGGGTCGGTGATGGCTTTCCTGTGGTTATAGTCAAATCATACATGATTTAAAGTGCATTTTACCTGGGTTACAACATTAAAAAGGAATTAAATGATGTAGGAAAAAACATAATGTAGAAAGAGAACATAATGGTAGACAATGTAGGGAAGTGAGATAATAATGGCAGACAATGTAGGGAAGTGAGATAATAATGGCAGACAATGTAAGGAAGTGAGGTAAAAATGGTTGACAATGTAAGGAAGTGATGCAATAATGGTAGACAATGTAGGGAAGTGATGTAATAGTGGTTAACAATGTAGGGAAGTTAGGTAATAATGGTATTGACAACAGAGGGAAACAAACACCAAAATGTGATTTGTGATTATTGATGATTGTTGGCATTTCTATGGAGTATGGACTGATATGACAGACATGGACACACACACGATTTGCTGATTGATGAGCAATCCTACCGGCTGGGGCTCATCAGAGCCAGTGCCAGATCGAGCACAGCGCCTGGCTTGGGTGTCCATGTTGTTATGCCTGGAGCGCTCTTCTTGATCAGGGCATTGAGCTCCTCCGCTTTGTTTTTCGTGTTAGTTTCCTTAATGTACCTGTCAGTTAACTTATGTCAGTTGTCAATGTCAAATTGGGATGCAAGTTATATTGAGTGACTCCAATTGAAGCAATAAGAGGGGTCAAAACCTAACCTCAACCTAGAACGGAATTTGTACACAAAATATTAAACATTTTGTAATACCTGTCTGAGGGATGTGCTTCGACAAAGTAACCGGCAAACGGGCAGTAGATCTTGGGCTGCAAGGATTTTACCAGCTGGGTCTTGTAGTTCATGAGCTTCTTCCTTTCATTCTTGATGAAATCAGCTTTCCAGCTCTCTGCAGGGTGAAATCGACACTAGTCAATGAGTGAATCTCAGTTGTGTTTCCTTGATTCCTCGCTTCCTCTCCCCTTGCCTCCTCCTCAAAATGCATTGGAGGACAACATCTGAGGGAAGTAACCTCATATCTGTTCCGATGTGCTTTGAGGAGGAGATAAGGAGAGAGGAAATACAATTGAAATTCACTCCATCTGCAGTCAATAGCCAGGAAAACCCAAGGGAGCAATTCATTTCTCTGTTATTTGTCCGGCTATACATTTGGATGCTGTATACCTGTCCACCTCACCTGTGTATTTTCCTCCACTGAAGGTCATGGGGAAGCCAGACGCCCCTCCAGCAAAGTCGCTCATCATCAGGTCTACATTGTGGGGCAGTCGGCCGTAGTTTGGCCTGGTGCAGTCCACCGTGTTGAGGATCATATGACCTGGGTGGGAGAACCAGGATCAGATGCACCCGTCAAATGAGATAAGGCTTTAAGATGCATCGTATGCCTACCAGGTGGCGCTGGCATATACTTTTACTACTGAACTGACCAGGACCTGAATCAGACAGGATGTGCATGTTCAATAAAATAATGAGTCTTAATTATCCTGATGGAGCCCATCTTTATATGGATGTATAATCTGTTGGTGGATAAAGTGGGATGAAAGTCAGAATGTGTGACCTGCACTTGTACACTGACTGGACAAAACATTAGGAACACATGCTCTTTCCGTGAAATAGACTAACCAGGTGAATCCAGGTGAAGGGTATGATCACTTATTTAAATCCACTCCAATCAGTGTAGATGAAGGGGAGGAGACAGGTTAAAGAAGGATGTTTAACCCTTGAGACATGGGTTGTGTATGCGTGTCATTCAGAGGGTAAATGGGCAAGACAAAATATTTCAGTGCCTTTGAAGGGGGTATGGTAGTAGGTACCAGGCACACCGGTTTGAGTGTGTCAAGAACTGCAGCGCTGCTGGGTTTTTCATGCTCAACAGTTTCCCGTGTGTATCAAGAATGGTTCACCACCCAAAAGAAATCCATCTAACTTGACACAACTGTGGGAAGCTTTGGAGTCAACATGGGCCAGCATCCCTGTGGAACACTTTCAATACCTTGTAGAGTCCATGCCAATAGAGTCCAATTGAGGTTGTTCTGATGGCAAAGGGGGGTGAAATTCAATATTAGGAAGGTGTTCCTAATGTTTCATACACTCGGTGTATATACCACTTAGCAGACCCTTTTATGAAGTGACTTCCTGTGACTGCAGGAATTGAACCCAGGGCTCTGGAGAAGCTAGCACCACGTGCTCTTACAAAGGACATGATGACTACCTTTATATTCAACAATGATACAGGTGTCCAATTCAGGGTGCACTTCATCCTTCAGAATCATGAATCTGAGGTGCTCATCAATCTGACGGAGACAACAGGAGAAGGGCATTAAAGAAGAGCCTTTTGACAGAGGTTCCTTTATCGTATAAACTGTTCATGCAAAGTGAGCTGTTTATGCTTACGTTTTGCCAAATGCCAAAGGGAACGACGTTGATATTTGTCAGCTGCACCTGCCTTTTCTCCAGCATCCTGTAACATGATTCAAATGAGGACAGCATAAACCCAGAAAGGTGACACACTCATTTGTTTTATGGTTGTAAAACCATGTTAATGATTAACATATACAGTTGAAGTTGGAAGTTTACCTACACCTTAGCCAAATACATTTAAACTCAGTTTTTCCACAATTCCTGACATTTAATCCCAGTAAAAATTCCCTGTTTTAGGTCAGTTAGGATCACCACTTTATTTTAATAATGTGAAATGTCAGAATAATAGTAGAGAGAATGATTTATTTCAGCTTTTATTTCTTTCGTCACATTCCCAGTGGGTCAGAAGTTTACATACTAATTGAGTGTATTTGGTAGCACTGCCTTCAAATTGTTTAATAACTTGGGTCTGTCACGATCGTGGTCTAAATAAGTGGACCAAGGAGAGTTCCACATTTTATTAATAGTGAAACTTCCAAAAAAAACAACAAAGATATAACGAACGTGAAATGTGTAGCTCACAATGGCACTCAAACACAACAAAACAATATCCCCCAACGCAGGTGGGAAAAGGGACACACTAAGTATGATCCCCAATTAGAGGCAACGATATTCAGCTGCCTCCAATTGGGAACCATACTCACACACCAACATAGAACTATAATAACTAGAAAACCCCCCTAGTCATGCTGTGACCTATTACACCATAGAGAACCCCGATGGCTCTCTATGGTCAGGGTGTGACAGGGTCAAACATTTCAGGTAGCCTTCCACAAGCTTCCCACAATAAGTTGGGTGAATTTTGGTCCAATCCTCCTGACAGAGCTGGTGTAACTGAGTCAGGTTTGTAGGCCTCCTTGCTCGCACACGCTTTTTCAGTTCTGCCCTCACATTTCCTATAGGATTGAGGTCAGGGCTTTGTGATGGCCACTCCAATAACTTGACTTTGTTGTCCTTAAGCCATTTTGACACAACATTGGAAGTATGCTTGGGGTCATTGTCCATTTGGAAGACCGATTTGCGACCAAGCTTTAACATCCTGACTGATGTCTTGAGATGCCGCTTCAAAATAATTTCCCATCTCATGATGCCATCTATTTTGTAAAGTGCACAAGTCCCTCCTGCAGCAAAGCACCCTCTCCCCCCCAACAACATGATGCTGCCACCCCCAT